>NC_068983.1:156617461-156618262 GCF_001194135.2 Octopus bimaculoides
TCCTGTTAACGCCCTCTTAGATAGATAGATAGATAGATAGATACATACATACATACATACATACATACATACATACATACATACATAGGTAAGTAGGCAGTAAGGTAGGTAGGTAGGTAGGCTGACAGACACACACAGACAGATAGATTGACAGACAAACACACAGACAGACAGACAGACAAACAGATACAGTCATATATATATATATCTAAGCTAAGAGCATTAGATCCCTTTGTAAGAAAGCTAGCGAATGTGTACGGCAAGAAATAACAACAGGCGTCTTTCGACTGAGAACAAATCAAATTGAGCTGGCGTGTATGAAGTGAAAGCCTAAAGGCAGGAACAAAGGAGATTGACACAAGAGGTGTTGGCGGTCGGCATCCAGGCCAAGAAAGAAAGATCATGGCTGGCCAGACATCTGTCAGGTGGAAGGAGGAGAGTTGGATAGGAGACAGCGGGATTGAAGGATTAGGGGGGAAAATCAGAGACAAAGAGAAAGGTACAGGAGAGATAAAAGAGTGGGAAATAGTGGGAGTTAAAGAAAGAGAGGGCCAAGAAATGTGAGAGAGAGGGGAAGCGAGAAAAATGAAGAAAAATGAGAGGGAGAATAAAAGATAGAGTAAGAGTCATACAAAATTTAGATACATACCAACCATAAGGTGAGCAAAAGGCTGTACGTACACCGCTATATATATATATATATATACATATATAAATGGAACAAAAACGCAATAGAGTGCATTAAAACGTTCGGACAGATAGACGATATAAAGGCGGACAATACACACACACACACACACA
>NC_068983.1:156619069-156620252 GCF_001194135.2 Octopus bimaculoides
TATATATATATATAAATGGAACAAAAATGCAATAGAGGGCATTAAAACGTTCGGACAGATAGACGATATAAAGGCGGACAATACACACACACACACACACATACACACATATATATATATATATATATATTTACACACACATGAACACGTACATAAAACAAAATGTATGTCTACATTTATATACAAAAATATACACACATGCACATATAAATACACACATACGTACGTGCTAACATACGTAAATACATACATACATACATACAGTGCATACATAACTATCTAGCAGGAATGGGGATGCGTTGAATGTATAGGAGAAAAAATAAATATGTATCAATGGTTGAATAACAGCAAAATACCAATCATAGTTCGATTACATCAAGCACCCGAATTCAAAAGAAAAGTCAATAATAATGTTGTCACCGAAAACAAAAAGGAGAAAGAATGAAAAAGCCAAATATCAAATAAAATAAGATAAACGAATAAATGAATGAATCAGTATAAAAAAGAATAACAACAACCAGTGATTGCAACTGTAAAAATCCAATACATTTCTGACGCTATAGAAACTTCGTTAGTATTTAGTGACCTGGAACGAACGGTGTTTCTAGTTCGTTGAACTTATATTCAATAACTAAAAGCTGCAGCATCTAACTACTTGTAAATGGACTGCTATCACAGCTCAAAATCCCGTACCCTTTTCATGTAGGGTTTGAGGCCCAATAAAGAAAATAAAAGCAATAAAAAATATCAAGGTTCCGGTTAGAATGCTGACATGCCTTTGTGAAATGAAATAAAAAGGAAATGTATGGAATATTTATTAGGGTTGAACAAATTTTTTATTGGATGGGTAACATAACAAAAGGGAACAATAGCTCCACATTCTCATCGCTGAATCAAATCTCAAAATTCTACAGAAACATTTATAAAACATTAATGCAATGGAAAACACGTCTTTTTATTCATGACACACAAACGCACGCTTGTAAAACTAGAAAACTACACGTTTTATATTGATATATATGAGTTGTTTCTATTTAGGTATGGGCGGCTGTATGAGTGAGTGTATATATATTTCTGTGACGAAAGTATTTGAAGTTATATACATGTGTTCATTTGTGTATATGTATATGTATATATGCATTTATATATATATATATATATATATATATATATATATATATAT
>NC_068983.1:156620455-156637015 GCF_001194135.2 Octopus bimaculoides
TATATATAGATATATATATATATAAATGCATATATACACACACACAGACACACACACACACATATATATATATATATATATATATATATATATGTATATATACATGAGTGTGTGTGTGTGTATACATATATGTATATATAAATATTCTATAGATATATATATATATATACATATGTATACACTCATGTACACATACACACAAACATACACACTTACACAGGAATACATATACATACAAAACGGATAGCGTGTTTACGAACCTGCTTTTATGTGTCCAAATAAATTGCTATCGTAAGTGAAAAATGCATGCATAAAAACTTTTCTGTGTATATCTATTGCAAGTTTATTCACGTGTGTGTGTGTGTGTGTATGCGTGTGTGTGTGTGTATGCGCATGTTTATGTGACTGTCTGTGTTTGCCTATGCTTGTGCGTGTTTCTCAGCCCATTTCCTCCTATGTGTGTGTATGAATGTGTGTATTTTATTAGTGTATGTGTGTAGAAAATTACAAAAATCTTTGTAAGTTTTTTAATCTGAGACCAAAGAAATCAATAACAAATGTACTTTTGTTGAAAGTTGAGAAACGCAGTTTTTAGAACTTTGTAAGTCACGCATGCTGCAGCCACATATTCGACACAGTTGCGCCGTTCCATTCCAGCAAGTGTACAAATGATTCTCAACCCTTTGAAGCCAGGAAAATACAAAATTCTAAAGAACTAGACACACATGACAAACGAGATATATATTCTAAGTTGTAGGTACGTACGTATATAAGTATGAATGTTCGTGGATATGTGCATATGTATACTATCTTAGAAAACAATTATTTCTCTCATGTCACATATGCAGCAATCGCGTATGTATATACTCACATACGCGCGCATATAAATATTTGTATATATATATATATATATATATATATATATATATAACTATGTATGTACATATACATGTACACTTATATATACGCAGAGAGAGAGAGAGAGAGAGAGAGAGAGAGAGAGAGAGAGAGAGAGAGAGAGAGAGAGAGAGAGAGAGAGAGAGAGAGCGAAAGAGATCGGGTAAACTATTTGAATACGTATAAATTTTTTCTATAGGTTAGCCAATCTACCGCCCATAAATTTTGCAAATCGTCTTTGACAAGATACATCGGTTCGATTGATGTTCGTTTTGAATATCTTTGAGTGAATATAGAGAGGTAGAACGATCTAACGTTGAGGATGAAGGGTAAATTTCCCAACGAGAATTAGTTACGTGGCGGATGGATTTAGCAACTGCGTAAAGTATGAAGAGGAAGAGAGTTGGGTGATTGAGGCAGTCTTGAGTAAAGTGGATATGCATCTAGCTTATTTGGAGACTAGATGCATTCAGAGTATCATAAGAAAAGGAAGAAATAGAACAATATACGTTGTATGAAATAAATTTTGTCGATTGCTGATGAGTTCAGTGTACTTATGTAAATAATGCACAATATAGTTATATAATTTCGGATATACGACTAGTGCTTCAATGTGGATATTCCGCAAGTTGTGAGGGATGAGGTATTTTATGATCTCCAGTAAAGAAAAATAAATATTTAGTTTGAAATCGTCACGATGCTGTATAGAGGAAGTTACAGTAAGAAAAAATCAGTTTGTGAGTTTCAACATTTATTAAAACTACGGGCGCCAGTTCTATGTCCGTGGATAAGATAGTGAAATCCAAGAGTACTTTACAATGATATTTATTGTAAGGATTGAAAAAAAATCGATGTATCACAATGAGACCTTCATACCTGGATATTCAAACCGGCTTCAGAATGGAGACACATGCAAATACATTTAAGTATACGTGAATATTTGTTTTAGGTGGGGTGTAGTAAGTTAACTAAAACAAAAAATTTTAAAAAATGAAATATTAATACTCATATTTTGAATTCTTCATTACGATCGTTTCAATAATTTTATACTCTTAAGACAATTTAACCGCCACATCAGATAAAGTTACCGAAAAACCAAACCTGGAGTATCATACAAATATTTTAGGAAATAACAAAAAGCTAAAGATAAAAATTGAACAAAACAGAGGATAAAGCATACATCAAAATTCAAATAAACAATACAAGCGTACAAAATACAAAATTATTATGATAAAGATAGAAGAGCAATACAAGTAAAAATTCAAGAACCTCAGTCAATATATAAATAGGTCAGGTTGACATGAAAACATCTATCTAGTTTGGACTTTTTGAATTACGAATAAAGGATTGAAAATGTTAATGATTAACTTAACGATTATTTAGGTCACAAACCAGGTACTATTCAAGGAAGTATTGTGAAGGTTTAGCACACATAATAACCTTCAAATATGCAATTTTCGTATACCCCCCACCACGACACACACATAAGCATGGATACTTACATATATACTTACGTTTAATAAAAAAAGATAACTTATTTATCTAAGTTTAAATATCATCTCCTTTAAAATAGTCACCTTGCATAGCAAGTCCATGCGTTGCTTCCACTTTTCAGTGTCATTTTTCGTTGTGGATCTTGACAACGGTGTTAATACGGTGATCTTTGAGTTGCAGTTTCATGGGGGAAGAAATGGAAGTCCGCGGGTACCAAATCTGGCGAATAGGGCAGGTACGAAAGTGACCTCATATTCTTTTTGGCGAGAGATTTACAAGTGAGGAGAGTTCGGTGAAGAATCCAATTCTTCGTGATCCACAGATCCGGTCACCTCGCCGAATGTTCTCCCTCAAACACTTCAAAACATTGCAGTAAAACTCTCGATAGACACTCTGATCCGGGGGGGGGGCGAATTCTTAATGCACAATATTACATTTCCGGGGGTGACGCTCGTGGCAGGTCTTCCAGGTCACTAATCATCTTCTAGAGGCGTTCTTCTGCTTTTGAAGCGCACGTGCGACTCGAAACATTGCGTACGACCAATTACCTCATCGCTGTAATCTTGCCGAAAAATGCTCAATGTCTCTGTAGCAGACTTCCCAAGTTTAACACAAAATTTGGCTTTTTGTCCCTGTCCATGACAAAATCGCAGGCTACAGTATACACGTGATCACAAAAAACACAAATTTCACAACTTGTGAAGTAAACACAGCAATGTCATTCGGCACATTGCCTCATGAAGGTCACTGCGAGAGCAACCGTGTGCTTCCATCTGTTGGCGCGCTACAGAACTTTCTGAATACCACCTCGAGAATGTGCGCGCGTGTGTGTGTCTATTTATGTATATCTTATATTTTTGTGTATGTGTGTATATGAGTGTGTGTGTGT
Source organism: Octopus bimaculoides (assembly GCF_001194135.2). Classification (NCBI taxonomy): domain Eukaryota; kingdom Metazoa; phylum Mollusca; class Cephalopoda; order Octopoda; family Octopodidae; genus Octopus; species Octopus bimaculoides. The sequence continues at coordinate 156,623,736 of NC_068983.1, forward strand.
GTGTGATAAATACACACCACACAGATGCATAGACATAAATATTTGTTCATTCAGCTGGACATTGACCCCAATATACACATCCATAACCACAAATATAGGGCATATTAATCAACGGAAACATTTACCTGAACAATACAACTAACCACATACTTACAATTAGATACGCAAATTATGATACATTCGTATAGCCCAGTACATAAAATATATACAAACAATTAAACAACGTATATGCATATATTCACAACGGATATAGCTATAAACAAGTGATTCACACGAGGCAAACTTACTACCCAACAAGGCTATATTCATTAAATGGCAAAGAAGTAGATTCGCTAAGATCATAATGAAATGAGGCACAATACATTAAGTGGTGAATGATGTCCTCATTACCAATAAATTGTTACTGTTGTTATTGTTTGTTGTTGGCACTCCGTCGCTTACGACGTCGAGGGTTCCAGTTGATCCGATCAACGGAACAGCCTGCTCGTGAAATTAACGTGCAACTGGCTGAGCATTCCACAGACACGTGTACCCTTAACGTAGTTCTCGGGGATATTCACAGTGTGACAAGGCTGACTCTTTGAATTACAGGCACAACAGAAACAGGAAGTAAGAGTGAGAGAAAATTGTGGTGCAAGAGTACAGCAGGGTTCGCCACCATCGCCTGCCGGAGCCTCGTGGAGCTTTAGGTGTTTTCGCTCAATAAACACTCACAACGCCCGGTCTGGGAATCGAAACCGCGATCCTATGACCGCGAGTCCGCTGCCCAAACGACTGGACCATTGCGCCTCCACTCCAATAAATAAGAAAGCAAGAATAGTAGTGAGATGGAAATTAAAACTCAGATAAAATATATTATTCTTAGTAGTGATAGATAATTGTTCCACCATTAGTTCATAAGGACTGCTAGAATTGAAAAGAATTAAAGGAGTCTTTTCAGAGTAGAAGGTATATATACTCATCTAACGAATGTCCAGAAGATCAATTATAAAGAATATTTATACTTGTCTTCACGAAAAACTATGGAAATGTATATCAGTTTTTGATCTTTCTATTATATTGGATCGTTTGTATGCATTATGTAGTTCATTCATGTCAATTATTTCGTGATCTTTGCAATTAAATTGAGGAAAAGAGAAGCATAAAGTAAAAAGAAAGAAATCGGGCATTACATGTATTTTAGTATATATTTTCGTACCACATAATTGAGTATCGCTGAATTTATCCAAATAGATTTTAAAGGTTCTTTTAGAATAATGATAAATTCATACTAAATTCATAACAAATAAGTCCATAGTAAATTGCTAATAGGCTTCGTTTATTTAATAAAAAAACAATAATCTGCTGTAAACAATTCAAGTGGTTCCAGGATTACATAAACGCAAACCTCTCCAACCACGCATGGTATGGTTCGCCAGAATATACAATTCTCTAATCCGTCTTGAATCTAACTCTTTTAGCTTATTTTAGAGACGTAGAAATCTAAGTTTTGAGTTACAACAGAGCGATTGTACATCGGTACACATTTTTTATGTTTTTTGTTGATCATATTTAATACCTATAACTATTTTAAGCGTTTGCGCTGCTTTTATAGAATGATTTACTACGTACACATTTAATATGTAATGAATAACAATCTCTATTATTACAACTAAATGTACAGCTCTATTCACTATATTAAAGACTCTGGCTATTATTGTATATTAGAATGCACCGTAGGATTCAATATTCTTTAAAAACTAAATCGCTTAATTCCTTTATAGCATTATTAAGAAATGGCTTGCACAAGTCCAAACCATTCGTGCCTGACGAGTTATGTTTATCAACAAGATTTGCTAAGTTAGGTATAAGTTATTTCATTTCGCTGCGCATAACATCCTTTCATACTACCCTTTTTACCAATTCCTTATTTTATGTTACATTGAGTATCATTCCTTTATTTAGTTTAGTTCTATAGTTCTACTACACGGGATGCTCGAGAATGACTGATCTATCGGATATCTACTGAATATTTATGTTGCAGCGTTGTTTCCATCTGATTACAGAATGATGGTTTAAACTAGATAATACCTTTCTTTTTATTTCTTCTACTACTTTTGTGTTGAGTGTCACCACAGAAATTACAACTATTCGTATTTTCCATGTTAATATTCCTTTCAAGAGTCCGCTCGTACTTTCATTCATGGTTACATTATGAGAAGTTTTAGCTTTATTTTTCTTATTTTTAACACGTCTACCTATTCGTCTACAATCAAAGTTTATATTCTCCCTTTATATGGAGGATTACCAAACTAAGTCCGTAGAAAATACTTCTATGTTTACCATGCGATAGTTTTCATATTAGCCAACTCGTATTTATTACCAATACCAGCAGGCTTTCTTCAATAAATTGAGGCAAAACTATTTCGAGATGCATACATATTTAAAAAACGAACTTATGTGTTTTTATATTCATTAGAACTTGTATTGCCTTTTTATTAAGCTTAATCCCTGTCCTTTACATACGTTTATTTTTCTTATATTGCCTTGTTTTAAATGCAAGAGCCTCTTTTACTCTTTTACTTGTTTCAGTCATTTGACTGCGGCCATGCTGGAGAACCGCCTTTAGTCCAGCAAATCGATCCCAGGACTTATTCTTTGTAAGCCTAGTACTTATTCTATCGACGTATTTTGCCGAACCGCTAAGTTATGGCGACGTAAACACACCAGTATCGGTTGCCAAGCGATGCTGTGTGGGGGGGAACAAACACAGACATACAAACACATATATATATATATATATATATATAAACACACACACACACACACACACACACACACATATATATATATATATATATATATATATATATATATATACACGACGGGCTTTTTTCAGTTTCCATCTACCAAATCCACTCACAAGGCTTTGGTCGGCCCGAGGCTATCTTAGAAGACACTTGCCCAAAGTGCCACGCAGTGGGACTGAACCCGGAACCATATGGTTGGTAGGCAAGCTACTTACCACACAGCCACTCCTGCGCCTATCTTTATTTAACTATATTAACTAATATAACTATATTAACTAATTTAACTACATTAACTGATATAGTTAATTTTCTCTTTATAACCATTCTTTATTAAAGCGTCATAATAATATTCTGCCTTACCTTTAAAATTTTGCTCATTGGCCGAGAGAATCGATTTCCTAATAGATTCATTTTTCACTAGGCTATAAATAACGGAACTTAGGTAATGAGACAGTTTATGCACGTAGTGGAGATTCTCATTTGGTTCGTAGAAATTAATATAGTTCTATATTAAAAGTGAGCATTTTGTAAAGGAAGGTAACTATTTTAGCATTTGTTTCAAAGGCAATTGTCAGTAAAAATTTGTTAAAGTATATATAGGCGTTTCTTAAGCCTTTCTGAAGCAGAGTAAGATGGTCTTACACTCTACTTCCTAATTTGGGAAAATATTTAATTATGTCATACAAAAAGTACAGACCGACAAATAATTTGAAACCGAGTAGTGGCATTTCAGTCTTAAACAGAACAACAGAAGATTTATTGTTTATACTTATGGATATTTGTTTTCTTATTTCACCTCATTTTATTTCACCTGATGCATAAAAGACATCATGGAGTCAATACTTTTCCGTCAGTGTAACACCAGTTATCTCAGATAAGAAATCATTTGTCTCTAACCACGATATCGTTCTAATTGCGGACATCAGAAGAAAAAAACAAAATGAAACCAAAACGGACACAAATATTCCAATACTGCATTTCACAATATTAATCTGTTCAAAGATGGCTAGAGATGAAATAGGCCGGAAATATCATTTACCGACTGGTCCTTCCTTCATGGTTACGAAGCAAATCTTTAATTGCCTCTCTATATATCTATTTATCTATGTATCTATCAATCAACCAATCAATCTATCTATCCATCCGCCCGCTCGTCTGTCCCTCTATCTTTTTTTTATGTTGGACCACAGAATTCAACACGGTTTTTTCATTCCCTCTCTATTTATTTTCTCTTATTCCTTTCGGTCGAATAGCATCGGCTGAAAAGGTAAAAGACTTTTCTATATTTCCCGAGCGTCAAACTAATATACTTGCTTCTTGTTCTTACACCTGTCTTCGTCATTGTTTTCCTGTAAATTTGAACTGCATTATATATATATATATATATATATATATATATATATATGTATGTATGTATGTATGTATGTATACATATATATATATAATGCAGTTTTTTAATTGCATGAAGTAAAAGTCGGAGGGGGACGGGATGAACTACCTGCATTACTTTGCGCTTATTCTTAATGCAAGTTTTGAGGAGTGCAGTTCGATTTTAACAGTTATTTTTATAATGCTATAGTGGAAGTGACAAAGGAGCATATTCGGCATATTTTGTTTTATGAGTTCAATATAGGCAAGAACGCAACGGAAAGTACGAGGAATATTAATGCAGTACATGGGGGTTAGACAATAAGCATAAGCCAGTATCAACGGTGGTTCAAGGAACCCCGAACCGAAAAGTACAGCCTAGAAGACAAGTCGCCTCCTGGAAGATCTGTAGAGCTCGACGAGGACGTTCTGCAAACCCTGGTAGAACAAAATACCATCGTAACTGTTGAGGATCTAGCAGAGAGACTTGGATTTATTCATTCAGCCAGTCATTCAGGTCAGTGCTGGAAGGAAAACGACCATCTTTGTTTTCAAAGAGAAAGGTGTTCTTCCATCATGATAATGCTCTGCCACATACAGCGAGGATGACATTCCAAAGACTGGAGCAGTTTGAATGGCTTCTTTTGCAATTAAGAGAGCTTACCCCTATATAAAAGTACGTCATTCCCGAAGAAATGATTCTTTTATCTATAGATCTGTTTTTTCTTCAAACATCTTGTGTCTAATGGGTATGTTGCCTCCATGGCACAGTTGCAGAGACCTAATTCTTTGCTTCTATTATTTATCGTGTTGTGACTTCCATTACAAGCCTCCGCTGTCATCCTTTCTATCGGTCTAGTATTATTTCTAAGCTCCCTATGCTTAGCTGTTTGTGTACTAGTATTTCTAATGGTTTGTATTCCCTGTCCTTTGGAGGTTTTGTTATGTGTTTGGGTTGTTTGCTCTTGACTGCTGGTTCTTAAATTATTACGCCCCACCACATTCTAGTGTGTGTTATTTTCGTTTTAGTGTCCTGGTCCCTTCTGTTGTTAGCTATTTCTACTCTTTTACCCGGATTCGGATTATCAATATTTCCATTGATAAGTTCATTATTTTTGCTTGGTGCACTATTTTCACCGGTCCTACGGAAGTGGGATACTGAGAATTTACTGAATGACTGACAACTAATAGTAACCATAGACGTTAAATACTGATCGATGCAGCTGACCGCAACATGGAACACATCTGAAAGCCACCACAGCATCAACCCGGATGATATATATCCCATCAAACTCATATATACAATGTTTATCGCACATTACTTTCATCTCTTACAGGAGATTTTCTGACTAGTTATTTATGTGTATGCGTATGTGTGTGAGAGAGAGAGAGTGTGTGTGTGTGTGTGTGTGTGTGTGTGTGTGTGTGTGTGTGTGTGTGTATGTATGTATTTATGAACAAATAACATACACTAAGTAAACGCCATTAACAAAACTGGTGTAACAAATAAATATGCTATCTTTAAGGTAGCCTTTTTCATTTGAGTGTTTATGTTTGCGTGTATGCATATATATCTGCACATGTATTCATATATATGTGCGTATGTATCAAACATATACCTAATAGAATGTGAGTGCTTAAATGCATATATCGAGGCATACTCAAAGTATATTCACGAAAGGATACAATTACGGTGCATATTCTGCCAAAGCCTCTAGTTGAAACAAACATTGACAATGAAACTGACAAGTTGACAGAAACTGCAGAGAATCCTATCTGTCGAACTACACACATATAGCAAACGGCCAGTTTTGTCAAAAACTGACTTCTGGCGGAGGATTACGTTTCGTGTTTGTGTCATACTCAATCGATCATACACTTAGACAACTAGTAAGTAGTTCAATTGTGTGATCATCTGGAATACACTTCATTAAAATAAATGGAAAGTCTATTCAATTTTCCTTGACGTTACATTCATTCATACATAATATCTTTATTACAATTATATAAAGGCGTTTAATTCATTAAAATTGATACATACACGTGTTAAGATAAATGGATGGACGGGTGATTAGATAGATGGATGGAGGAAAAGATGCGTATAAATAAATTTGCGTATATATGTAAGTCTGTTGCTGTTCTGTTGTGTTTATTTTCCTCATCGCATGCATATAAATCAATATAGTGTGTCTGTTGATGTATTTTATATACTTTAATGAAACTCTGTATCAACATCCTAATTGACAGTTTTGAAAGTTGCTGATATTTAATTAATGAGTTTTAAGAAGACCTACCCCGTGAGATTTATGTAATTATAAACTTTGACATTGAGTTTAAGGAAAAATTTAGTATGATATTTACAAATGAAGCACGATTTAAGAAAAGCTAATATTGAAGGAAAGTTTGTGTAAGGAAATCTTAGTTTAATGAAATAACAATTATGAAATGTAGCAATTATTTAATTAGTTTACGGGAATATAACATTAAACATTAATGAAGTAAAGCAAAGCACTTAACTCTATATTCAGGAAATGAAATTTCAAATTCTTGCCACTAAGATTTTTAAATAGTATTGCGTTATTTTCCGTAAGATATTACTTAAGACGATACATATGAGTTTACTTTGTTATATTTTATGCTCTTTATTATAACTTCTTCAGAGGCTATTTCAAGTCTATTAATCCTCTTTAAAAGACTTTTATAGTAAAATGTGTCAAGACTAAGAAAGACAACTCTTCTTAGATGCTGTGGAGGTATTGTGACCTTTATTCCAATTCTTACTAAAATTGTCTATCTATGGTCTACATACAACTAAGAAAACTTACCTTTCACTTAAATTCCTTCATAATAAATATATTACCAATAAGCTGTATCGATGATATATAAAAAGAGAAAAAATGCGTGTGTACAAACTATGGATAAAATATATAATACTTAACAATGCATAATATATAATGCTTAACATTAATTATATCATAAGTCTGTGCTTGTGAATTATGTAACTTTATGTTAAAACATTCAGTTTATGATATTGAAGATTACAGTGGGAAAGATCCTTTCTCCAGATCCCAAAATAGTAATACAAATCAGCTGAATTCGAACTTCCATTTCAATTTTACTATAAACAATGAATTATTCCTTTTATCCCCCACTTCAAAGGAGAAGGTATTTGAAGTCAATATGAGATATATAAATGTTATTCCGTATGAATAATACAAGAAAACCTACACCCGTTGAAATGTGCTGTCGTGCTAATAAGCTAATGTTCTATGGAATATCACTGGCTAGGGCAACATTGTCTTTTTTTATATTCTGCTAGTATATATTACCAGCAAATTACGATATAACGAAATACAATGAAATACAATTAGTGTGCCAAAATTAGTAAAATTCTTATTCTTACTAAATTTTACTTTCAGTTTCTCATAAAGAGTAAGAAGTAGAATTTTAGTTACATTGTAAGGGAACAATGATCAACCCATCACAACACATGCAAGATCTACTTGGTGTGTGAACTTGTCTTTTCAAGTGAAGTGTTAATATTCAAGGGGGCTCTATCATTTGATATGATGGTCTGATATGAGCATATTTAATGTCAGTTGATTCCAACTGTGATATTTCGTGCGAATTTATAATTATTCTTTTATTGTTTTACTTCTTTCAGTCATTTGACTGCGGCCATACTGGGGTACCGCCTTTAATCGAGCAATTCGTCTTATTCTTTGTAAGCCTAGTACTTATTCTATCGCTATCGTTCTTTTGCCGAACCGCCAAGTTACGGGGACGTAAACGCACCAGCATCAGTTGTCAAACGATGTTGGTGAGGACAAACACAGCTACACAAACATATACACACACACACATACATACATGCATACACACATACATACATACATACATACATACATGCATATATACGATGAGCTTCTTTCAGATTCCGTCTACCAAATCCACTCACAAGGCTTGGTCGGCCTGAGGTTATTGTAGAAGACGATGGCTCAAGGTGCCACGCAGTGGGACGCAACTCGAAACCATGTCGTTAGGAAGCAAGCTACTTACCACACAGCCACTCTTGTGCCTATAGTTATGTTAAATCTTATACTTATGTTATGTTTGAGAAAGTCTGAAATTTTTAGTTAGGTCTTCATGATATCAGCGTTAACATATTATCGAATTATTGAAAAATGCTTTGAAACAGAAATTTATGAAACATGATAGAAGATAATGATTAATTATGTTAAGTGCAAGTTACATGTTGACTAAATCAGAGTCTTGATTGGTATCATTGAAATTCTTGCAGCGTTAGAGCTGACTAGTCCTGACAGTAACTTAGTTGTAGAGGAATCTACAGAAACAATTGATGGTTATAAGGATGCTGTTGTGGATGGTAATGATGATGATGATGATGATGACGATGATGATGATGAGGATGATGATGAGGATGATGATGATGAGGAGGATGATTCAGAGTCGTTTGTGTACTAATATTTCTCCACGGAAAGGTGGCGAGCTAGCAGAATTGTTAACGCGCCGGACAAAATGATTGCGGCATTTCGTCCGTCTTTACGCTCTAACTTCATATTCTGTCGAGGTCGACTTGGCCTTTCATCCTTCGGAATCGATAAAATAGGCACCAGTTGAGTACTGGAGTTGATGTAATCGACTTACACTCTCCCTCGAAATTGCTGGCCTTGTGACAACATTTGAAACCAAAATATCTCTCCACGAAACTATAAGCCCGTTACTCTCTATCCATTTATATTCTACTTAACCCTTGTTAATCATTGTCCAGTTGACTAAATCTGTTAATTATCTCTTCGTTTCAATTTTAAAGTGTTGAATGCTGTGACACGCCACTATCATGACCATACGTCAGTTAAATTTGATATAATGATAAGAAACTGGAATGGAAAAGAGCTATAGTCTTAAACACAATAATTGCAGTAAAGGTAATATGCTGCAAGTAGTATTTAACGTGTTATTTCACTTAGGTAATTTAATTTGTTTTCTAATACACACATGAAGTGAGTTAATAATACAATGTGATTCCAATTTCATATTTTGATATCAAACCATATTAACAACAAGGTTCAATTCTGCTACCTAGGTTTTTTTGTGCATTTAGTCAATTCGGACCTATCATGTGCATTTAGTCAATTCGGACCTATCACGGAGTCTCTGTCAATGGTCTGATTTTCTATCCTTCTTTCTCTGACTAGGGATAAACAAATAATGATCTACATGACAACGGGGACAACTTCAATGCATCACTCAATCTGCTCGTAATACTAACCAAATCTCTTTAAGATCACAACCGGTCTGCACAGAGGGAAAAAATTGGGATGTTCATGAGTAGAATTTTTTTAGTTGTAGGACTAATTGATAAGAGAAATCATGGAAGAAAACGATAACAGGAAGAAAATATTATAAACATGTCAGTATTTTATTCAATAAACCCATCTTATTCCATCTGACTCACACCTGCACAGATACACGCACAGTGTTCATACAAATATTATTGTGAGTAATGTCGAGAGACACTGATAATCAAAATATTAGCTAATTTAGCCAGAATCATTCAATCCACAGACACTCTTGTTTATGTAGATTACTTTTGAAAGACATCCTCAATTTCAACGCAATATGATGGAGCGTATATCAGATTTTGCAGCATTATTTTGTCTTTCCAATATATAACGCTGAAATTTCTATCTCAGGATAAGAAGAGCCATCTTACTGCTATTGTTTTCTGTTGTAACATTGAAGTCAAGGAGATTACGCTAACTTATCAGTTAGTCAGTAGTAAGTTGTATCAAATTTACAATTATATTGCTGCGTAATTCACAATAAAGTGTGTTTGGTGAAAACACTGTGCAGTACTGATAACAAGACGCATAGAGTTAATTCTTTGGCTTCTAAGCCGGAGTTTAAATGACACAGCTAACTGTACCTCTCATCTATTAAATCGAAACGTATTAATCCTTTAAGATCCAGCTATTATAAATTAATCATTACATTTAACTGATTTATTTGTTAGGGAAAGAGTGTGCAACAACTGAAAAGTTGCCAATTAGTTAATGAGCTGTTCTAATACGGTGGACAGAGTGAAACATAGATTGATACTATTACACACAGGAGTTCAATGATTGTATAATTACAATGTGCACACACGCCTGAAGATATATATATAAAAATGCACACACATACACATTTATATATATATATATATATACATAGATATTAACACACACATACACACACGCACTTATACGTGTGTACGTGCGTGTGCTTGTGTGTGTCTGTGTGTGTGCAAATAACCGCGCTGAAAATCGACGAAACCACCTACCATAAAAACTGATAGCAACATAGTTTTTCAATTCTTACCTTTTCTAAAATATTCAGGTTTAAAAATTGCTGAATAGGAATCAAATTCCATCAACAATTTCCCGCCTCTGTTAGCCGTTTATTTTCATCTACAAACATCCTGTTACGAATCCTGAGACATGACAACAGCCAATTTTTTTTAACTTCTGATAACCTGCATTTAACCTGTCTAAACATCAACATAGAAAACTATTTCCACTGTTGACCGAACTCTAAACAATAAGATACTTCCCGCTTTAAACAAAAAATCTTCCAATAGTATCTTTCTGTCAACACAGACTTTACAAACCTAGTTTTTCCCTAGCCTTTCTGTTCTCTCCGTATACATCTACTTTCTATGGGTACACACACCAATCCTAATTATCAAATAACATAGCTCTACCTATCCCAGAAACTAGATAAAGCTAGAAGGAAACCGAATTCAATACAGATGAAGGCCTGCAGGCCGAAATGCTGTCATCACTGTCACAGCTCTTCTCGTATAAGGTGACTACTCCAAGCTAAACTGTAAAGTTGACCTGCTCACCTGCAAGGTGATCCCGTAAAACCACAGGACTTCTCGGCCTAGAGACGTTCCTAGTATTATCCTCTACTCCCCTACCTTCGCCCGTCTTCACCTTGAATACTGTTAGCGCTGCGATCTCCCAACATGAAACAACATATAAAAATTGAAGCACCTCCAAAATCAACCACAAAAATAAAGATGACATGACAGGTCTAGATTATTGGGATTGGCTCAAGAAGCTCAAACTTCATTCTCTCCAACGCGCTGTGAAAGCTGTAACATTTGTATGATGTGAAAACTATTCCAACAGCATTGTCCATATGATACAGGCATCACCTTTAAAAGTTATCCAAGCCTTGCTCCCCGTGTCATTCGTCCTATACTAAAATCATGCCCACGTCACATCACAACAGAAAGACAGAACCATTTCACCTCAACTGGTTCTGCTCTCTTTAACATCAAATCAAATTTATTGGCAGGAGAAGAGCACAATGTGCTTAAACCATGTAAAAAAAAAAATAAAACAGCTATTGTTATATAGTTTTATACAGTCGCCACATTTGTCTAGATCCTCTTTGAACAAGGGAGTGGGTGGCAGTTTAATGACATCTTGTGATAGCTTGTTCCACGGGGCTGCGATACGGACGGAGAATGCGGCCTTCCGCCTTTTGAGTCGAAAGTGTCGAGGATAAACTTTGCGATCATGCCCACGAAAACCCCTATCCGGCGCAGGGGTGAAAAAACTCCGCAAATGGTTGAAGATGTTGAAAGCCAGGATGGGATCTCCCCGCATCCTCCGTCGATCGAGTGAAGATGATACCAACCGTTGGAGATGTTCCTCATATGTAAGCTTAGACAAACCGCGACCATTCGGGTGGCTAAGCGCTAAACCCGTTCCAGGTGCTGAATGTCTTTCTGGAGATATAGATTTGAGGCCTGGATCTAATATTCGAAGAACTAGAGTGACGTAAAGGCTTAAAGACGTCCATTGAAAGATTGACAAAGGACCAGCGGAGAGGAAAAGATTCCTTCTGGCTTTGTTCGCCACCTGGATACACTGCCGTGTTGGTTTGAAAGTGCTATCGATCATTATGACGAGATCCTTTTCTTCAGTAACCATCTTAAGATGTTGGTGTTTGAGGCCAATAGGCAAGGGAGAGTTTGGAGGTGAACCTATTGGCAAATAGCTACCTTTTGAGGCGTTCAAGGGTTAGATACCATTCTTCCGCCCAAGGCATGGGGGGAGGAGATCACATAAGATTCAAATATTTCCTCGATGAATATCTCTAACAAATTTCAAATAAACCAACAACACTCGGATGTATTTCTGAAAACAATAAATCTTTATTTAGACAGGCTATGGTGTAAAAATGATTGTAGTATGAAACATCATTAAAAGTCATTTCCAGGTTGTGCTATGAAATTAGTCATGGTCGTGACCAATTCTGGCCGAGACACGAATGAGTGGACACACGAAAGAAAAGGAGCAATCTACGTATTTATTAAGAGTTGCATATATTATTATTCAAAGCAATTTGATTTAGCTCCAAGCAGACGTCCGAAAATGTCATCACGGTATTACCTACCGATGAGACATGACATTGCAGCTAGAGGACAAAGAAATAAGAACCTACAATATAGTGGAAGCCACTGCCACTCATAATAGAAAGGAATACTGGTGGAATGTACCAGTGGATACCTCAATAAAATGTTAACACAGCAGAACTGATATAATGATATGGGATAGAGAAGAGAAATTGTGTACAATTGTGGAAATTAGCCGCCCAGCGGATGTTAACGTGAAGCTGAAGATCAGTAAAAAAGAGAACACCGACGCTGAACTATTGAGAAATCTGCAGTTACTCTATCCAGATTACAAGTTCAGGTTTATACCTGTAATTATTGCAGCCCCGGGATATGTAACACACTGCATAAATTCCAATCTTGAGAAATTTGGCTTCTCAGAACCAGAAATGAGAAAGCTAATTCGAAGACTACAGATCCAATCCATCACTGGAGCTGTAAAGGTCTGTAAAACTTCCTAGAAGTTTATCATTTAGATATATATGAGAATGTCTAAATATAGAACTATATGCATGGGAATACATATATAAAACATACAAATCTGCACATACATACATACATACATACATACATAAAACATACAAATCTGCACATACATACATACATACATACATAAAACATACAAATCTGCACATACATACATACATACA
>NC_068983.1:156637278-156640085 GCF_001194135.2 Octopus bimaculoides
ACATACATACATACATACATACATACATACATACATACATACAAACAAAACTACCCTGTTGTTGATGTTGAAATTCCAATGAAGGAGCCTTGGATCTAGGTTAGAAACCGGTTCTTTCTCTATTGGCAAGAAATCTTGAAATAAACTGAATAATGACATACATACATACATACATACATGCATACATACATACATACATACACACACACATACATACATACGTACATACATACGTACATACATACGTATATACATACGTATATACATACGTACATACATACGTATATACATACGTACATACGTACGTACATACATACATACATACATACATGGATGGATGGATGGATGGATGGATATTTTTAGAAATCAGTAACGATTTAGTAAGGCGTATACATTTGAATTTAACAAGGGAAAAGTATTCTTCCCTGCAATGATTGTTCCGAATTTATTCTTCATGTAGGTTTTGTGCTTAGAAATGCATTTAGTCCATGAATGACATCATCAGAAAGCAGGCAAGCATTTCTACGTAGTTACGCTTCAGTCGTTTATAGCCTAATGGAAGCTGCCGTGTTATATGAACACAACAATAGATATATTTGCTGACGCATGCAAAGCTTAGTGGAGCTGGAATTAATTAATTCCAAGCTGAAATTAATGTATTATAAACAACGTTTTCAATTAAAATGAAAGATAACAACGCAGTAACACTTGTCTAGCAGTATAATGACGTCATTCAGAGATCAGCTCAGTTTTTATACACCTAATCTAGAAGGAGAATCTTTTCCGGGATTATTATCACAGCGAAGAATGTCTTCCCAGTTTGAAAGTCTACGAGCGTATTAAGTATAACTCTACAGAGATTTATATTTATATATTTTGATTGATAGACAGACAGACAGACGGACGGGTTGATGGATCGTTATATTTTCGGAACGAATACTAATCTTTAGAGAAGAATTGAATTTATTATGTGTGGTTGAAACTATACGCATACGATAAAGTGAAAAGAAAACCAAATGTGGACAGCGACTTTTATTGACCCTCTCAAAACCACACTGCAGCTCTTATGGCTGAAACACTTTTCACTCAAATGTTTCACCTTTTGTAGCTGTATGTTAATAGGCACGTATCTGTTTTGCTTTCCAATGAACTCCAAACATGTCTGCAAATAACTATTATGAAATATTTTCTACTCGATTTATATATATATATATTCAAATGAATCAAAAGAGTAGCGATGAACTCGTTTTCTGACATAAATCTAAAAGTTCTGAAGAACGGATTTTGAAAAAGTCTAAAGAAGAAATGATATGCCACCGATGTTCGAAAGGATAAAACTGCTTCTAAAAACAAAATATGGCATTCAAGTAACAAAACAACCCCCATACTTAGTTTTGCAGATTGTTCTATCGCTTTCAACAGCAGTAAAACTTCAAGATTCAAAGTTAATGATAATTACTGGTATTCAGTAATAAAATGCGACCGGAGTTGCTGAGGGCCCATAATGCAAGAATATAGTTTAGTTTTTACTGCATCTAGTTCTGTAATTGTCCTCTACTCCGTAAAAAGCAATCTTGTTAGTCAGTTCGATTTTAGCGAAAACAATTTTCCGTATATAATGGAATCACTTTATTCTTGTAAAATTTTCTTTTTCTCAAATTTTACTTTGGAATCAGAGGAGAGACAAAATGGTTATGCAATGTTGCTGGTAGCCATGGTGTTATGATGACAAACAGCTATTTGTAGAAGTTTTTGTGGCACCATGATCATTGGTCAATGATTCAATGAATGATTCTCTTTTAACTAATATCCTAAGCTGGGTAATATTTTGAAGAGGATCCGTCTATAATGGACTCAGTTTTCTGTGATATATCATACGGAAAGGAAATCTTTACTGTTTCCCCAACAACGTCATATATCAATAGACAACGCATCCAAAGTGTCTGGTATTGATATCCGTTAAGTAAAATGTATGTCAAGTAATTTTTTGTTTTAAATAGATTTATTAAAGAGCTCTTCACTGCGAAACAGACGAATTAGATGCTTTGAATTAATTGCTTGGAATATATTGAACTGACAAATATTTCTTTCAGTATATTTCAGATAACGTAAAGATTTCCGATGACAATATGACAAAACACTATCGAAGATCTACTAAAAATATTAGCCGAAGGAATATAGAAAATAGTCACTTAACAAAGCCACCAAAGATAGTGAAATTGAAACGATACGTTAATGAACCCTTTAATCTTAGTTAAGAAATCGTCTATATGCAATTATTTATCACATACTACCAATCACAGTTAATGTAATACAGGCAGCAGATAATTTGACCGGGATCTTATTGAGTGAGTTAGTAGCAACTTCCAGAATAACTATTAAAACATAAATAAGGTTTCACATCGAAAAACGTTTCATCTTTAGTGTCTATTGAGATTTTCATCACGAAAAAGCCTCTAACAGGTTTCTTCTATTCATCTGTCTAACCATCATCCACTTAAGATTATTGATTGCAAAATATAAAACGTACATTTATAACAGCATCTACCTCCATGCCATCAGAAGACTTACACAGCAGTCGTTTATGTACACGCAACTGTATACATATAAATATATTATGATTTTTCTGTCTATGGATGCGTGGGTACTTGTATATTCTACTTCCTTGCAGTGTATATCCATGCATACATACATATGTGTGTGTGTGCGTTGAGTGTGTGTGTGTCTGCGCGCGTATATTTACGTATATGTATATATCTATGTATATACATATGCATGCATGTATATATATATATATATATATATAT
>NC_068983.1:156640458-156644627 GCF_001194135.2 Octopus bimaculoides
CATATATATATATATATATACAGATAGATATTTATATATGTGTATGTATACATATATATATATATATATATATATATATACATGTATACATATATATATGTGTATATATGAATATATATCTATATATATGTGTGTATATATATGTATATAGTTATACATGTATATGTATATATGTGTGTATATACATATGTATATGGGTGTGCGTGTCTGTGTATGCTGGCACGTGTGTGCATGTGTAAGGGCGCGTCTGTGCATGTAATTACGCATAGACACATATGCACATATATATAATATAAATATACATACATACATATACATATATGAGAATTCACCGCTGCTTCTGGTACTTAAATAATCACCAGTACTATCGATTCCAGTTGCAAATTCTTTTGATATTCTAGAGTGGTGTAATCAATGAAATCTACCTACTTATATGTTTACATTTTTAGAATTATCAAGGAGACTGTTACGCGGTCAGTTTGCATACCAGTCACAACAACTGCAAATCAAAACCTACCGACTTGAATGAGAGATAGACTGTCAGGTAGTGTCGTCCGCCATGTACTTTGTCTGGATACACAATGAAACCTTTCAATAAATGTCTCATACCGAGTATTTTCTTTATTTGGGGTTACATATACATTTTAATTACAGAGGTGAAGGTGCAGTATGACTAAATGTTTAAGAGATTTTCTTTCCCAAACTTTTCCAGGCTGCCGCACCCTTGGCACCCAGGTCATATTCCTAGCACCCCCTCACACTCCTTACCACAAATATAGACTGCTTTCTGCAGGAAATTCAAAACAACTGTATTTCACAAATAAAACTTAAACCTAATTAACTTATTAATATTTTTTACAACTATCACCCCATTTTGGTCACCCCATTATCATCCCACTTTCCTGCAACCTACCCCCTGGATCTTTCCACCGCCCCCAAGAAGGCATTACTACCCGCTTTTGGAACCACCTCCTAGCCCATACCTTTGCATTAGTGAAATTGAGTAACATTGAGTGAAAATGAAATTGTATAGATGCTCGTTGATCTGACCGTGTATGTATTTGAGAAGTACAGCTTTGTTACACATTGTGAGGAGCCACTTCCATCTGCGATTGGCATGAAGTTCACAAGTGCCAGCGGAATGTTTAACCGCTTGCATCTTAATTCTGAAGTAAGTAAATCAGTTCTTCAAACATCTGAATCCTCGCCGTCCAGTGAAGAGATCAACTCAGTTAAAGAGGTAAATGTTTGGTCATTTAACACCTGGAACTATTTTTTTTTTATATTTAGTCTAATAGTCAGTCATAAAGATGGCGAGCTGGAAGAATCGTCACCGTGCCAGAGAAAATGCTTAGCGGCATTTAGTCCGTCTTTAAATTCTGAATTAGAATTTCGCCGAAGCGGACTTCGCCTTTTATTCTGTCAGGATCAGTAAAATAATTACAGGTTGATCACTAGGGTCCGTCCAATCGACTTATCCCCTCCCCTAAAATTGCTGACTTTGTGCCGAAATTTGAAACCAATATTTACAGACATATTTTTACTTTGATAAGGGATCTGATCCGACGTCTCAGAAAATCTAATCTTTCAGATTTGTTTTACACTACATGAGCACGTTTGGCGAGATATAGGTACTATTTAATCAATTGTGATGGGTCGCAGAAATTTGAGAGATATGTCCACACTTTTGACATTTATACTCAGAAAACAAAAGGAAGTAACAATATAGCCCGAATAATTTTCCTTGTACTTGGTGTATTTTACCAATATATAACATGCAATAATATGAAAAAACTCAAACCGCACATTTGCAGGAAACAAAATAAAAGCACAGATATCAGATCAGCTAGATTTAATATTAAGGAGAACATAATACAATAAGGACAATAAAACAAGAGAATACAGAATATAGGAAGAAATAACTGTAACAGAACCACCATGCAAGAAATTCCTTTCACGGAATCAAACTACAGGCAGGTCGAGCAACTGAATTACCTAATCTCTTCAGCTGACAAAAATTCCCTAATCTCTGCAGCTGACAAAAATTTAAAAAAATAAAATATTCGAACAATTATATTGAAAAATATCCATCTACAATTAGTGAAATGAAAAAAAAAGTTTCCAATACGAAAGAAAAAAATAGAGAAAGTATACTAACAAAAGTAGACACTCTGGTAAGAAGCGTTTTAGGAATAAATATCAACAAAAGCATTCAGGTTAGGATACACAGGAAAATGTTTCTCTGTGGCAAGACACGAGAAGCCACACCGATATGAACAGAAGTTCTGGCAGAGAGAATGTAGAACAAAAGAGAGAATAATACTGAAAGAAAATAAACCAGAAAGTGAAGCGTCTTTAAAAAGAAATACATTAACGCCGCAAGCATGACATAGCATTGTTGAAAATAAATTGAACGGCAACCGACTGAAGAGAACCAGGGTGCGAAAATATTCCTAATTTCTGTCTGATGCATTTTGAGCGTTACTCACTAATCAGTAGAAACTGCATTCAATAGGCTGGTGGTAAGCAAACCGAAATCATCACATGAATGGCTGCTGTAGAGGAATCAATTTCAATTTCCCTTTCTTCAAGAAACAACCGGAAAATCCCAAATATGTATTCACAAAACTTACTTGCAAATAATTTACGAAGCTCTTGCATTAATAATCTATTACAGAGTAGTTGTTTAACTACAGAGCATTAATATCTTACGAAAGGACCAGAAAGGATGTCGGAGAGGGGTGTAAATTTGTTTGAAATAGTTTCTGGTAAACAAAGATTTTAAAGAAGACAGCAAAGAAAAGAAACTAAACATTGGGATGGAATAGGTTGATTATCGAAAAACATGTGATAGTATACCATGCTATGATTCTTAAGACACTCCTTATAAATACTAACAAACATAGCTGTTGCAATAGACATTGCAATGCGATTGAATGATAGATGATAGCCTCGGGTTCAATCTCATTACGCGTCACATAGAACAAATATCTCATACTATAGCCTCATATAGACCATTGCCGTGTATGAAAGTCTATCGAAAGGAAGGTTCCTAATCTGAGATAGGGGATTTGAGGTTTTACACGGTTTATCTTCACCGCCCTGACACTGTACTACATTTTAATGGAGGTTAAATACTTATTATAGACACATTAGGAAGACGCAAGTGCAGAACCATGGGTTCTGATATATTAAGAATAGTAAATGATACCTTTGCTGTTGTGCGAAAAGCTTTCTAAGCTGGAATATTTGTTACTCTAACATAAGAGGAAACAGCTATTAGTGGCATACAATAGAGCTCGGTATACGTAAATGATGAAACGCAATGATGCAGAAGTGCAAGCGGCCTATGGTCTGATGATATAATTCGTGTTCTAGTATTATGTTTACAGCTACATTGTCTATAAGAAGAATATCTTCTCTCGGGACAACTTGTATAGCGTATTATCTTACTGTGTATGCGAACAAGGTGAATAAGACTGTACAAACTTTTCTTTTTCTAAGCCTGGTCTGTTTTTGTCGACCCGCTATAAAAGGAGGTAACAAATAAACCGACAACAGTAGTCAAGCGAAAAAGGCAAAGACACACATACAAACGCCAATCCCCGGCATATATATGCACGAGGGGATTCTTTCAGTTTCCGGCAGTAAAATCTTCTCGAGAGGCTTTGGTCAGCCCGGGGTTATAACAGGAGACCTTTGCTCAAGGTGTCACGCAGTGGTACTGAAATCGGAATTATGCCGATGGCAAATAGACTTCTTACAACACAGCCACGACGCACCTATATACGTATGTGTTTGTCTATGTATCTCTATATATGCGTGTGCTAGCGTAGGTGTGCATTGGATCTGCAAGTGTGTGCGTATTTGTGACAGAGAGAGACAGAGAGTGTGTGTGTGTGTGTGTGTGTTTGTGTGTGTGTGTGTGTGTGTGTGTTAATCTATACAGTTATGACAGAATAACTTATAGGTTTTATGTTTTCATGACAAGTAACCGTTTTTCGTATTAATAAATATATAATACTCATTTCGTAAATTGTCTATAGAATAACTATTAATGAATGACTGAAATTTCGGCTGTCATTGTAAACAATTATTTGAACTCTATCCTCTTGCTAACAGAGACATTCTAGTCCATTTTTATCATTCACCAAATAATTTTCTTTAAC
>NC_068983.1:156644859-156645550 GCF_001194135.2 Octopus bimaculoides
TATATATATATATATATATATATATATATATATATATATATATACCAAGTCTATATACTGTGATATGTCTGTGTATATATGTATGTATGTCTATTTTCTCCTACCCACCTCTCCTCTATTGCTTCGACTTCTACTTCTTCTCTTCACTCCTACTTTCTTTCTCTCTTCTCTTCCCTCCTACCCACCTCCTCCTTCTCTCTCTCCCTTCATCGTCACCTTCCCTCGTAACCCCACCCCTACACAATCCAACACAACATCACTACACATCACACCACCACGCACCCACTAGCACTGACCACTTCCCAGCCCCACATGCACACACCTACACATACACACACGTCAAAGTTACCAACCCTCTTCCACACGCACATACATGCTTATACATTCGCACATGCACCTTCGTTTGGGGATCACCACGACTTTATTATCTCCCATTCTTCCTACCTCTCCTGTGTGACCCCTCTGTCCGGCATTCGCCAGGATAGATCGCTAGCCACAACACACTCTTTACTTTCTCTCCTTGTTTCTTTCTGTGCTCCTTTCTGTGGAAGAGCGTAGGCTCGAAACGTTAAAGACTTTTACATTTCCCGAACGTTAAACTAATACGTCTGTTTGTTGTCTACACCATCTGTCTTCGTTTTTTGCTTTATTGTCAATTCTTCCCTATATATATATATATATATATATATAT
>NC_068983.1:156646070-156647658 GCF_001194135.2 Octopus bimaculoides
GTATATGGTTCTGCTAATTACAACTTAATGGTAAAAATCAAAAGTCTTCGTTTTGGCGCCCTAATTCCGGGAATATGTCTGCAGAAAATAGTTACTGCGTCGCATATATCCACTTTGAGAACTTGGTTATGGTTAAACAAATTAAAACATAGGGTAAAAAATCAGATATTAATTAATATCGATTTATTACCAGGAAGCTAGCACATTTAAAGAATCAGAGAGATTCAGAAAAAGTATCTGAGTGTGATATAAAACATTTAAGCATAACGAAACTTGACGTTCTGAAGATTGAAAGCTTTATAATATCTATGAATTGCTAGGAAGTATTTTTAGCACTAGGAGGCTTCTGGTCATTCTTCTTGGAACATAATGGTTGAATAGGGAATTCAACCAGAATCTTTTTGTCGTTCTAACCCTGTTCGATTTGGACCGTGCGATGGAGGTCTTCCTCCATATATACAAATTTATCTATTTAGCCTCCTCTTCGCTACTATCGTTATAGTGGGATGCAGCCCTGTAGAAGATTTCTCGGTCCTCCGACAAATTAGAGATGCTTCTCATATCTGTAACAAGATTACTAATTACATTTGCGGGTGGTTCGAGCGTCTATGGAGACAAATAATATCCTTCTTTGAATTTGATTTTAGTTGTTGCCCGCCCTGAGAGGATACCCCCAGGAAAAATAGGCGTTTCTCAAGTTCGTTGCATCAGTTATATTTAGCTCAAATTTTTATCAGCTTAACTATAACATGGCCATTGAAAAGGATTGTGACTGCCAAACAACAATACCTACACTGAGTCGAACTATTAGGATGTGTACATATTTGTAAGATATCTACTGTAAATAACCATACAAGTTAAAGAAATCATGCCCGTCATAGATCGAGAGAGAGGGAGAGAGAGAGAGAGAGAGAGAGAGAGAGAGAGAGAGAGAGAGAGAGAGAGAGAGAGAGAGAGAAAGAGAGAATTCAGTATGTGAAAAATGTTCTACATCACTGTGACGAATAGGTATTATTAGATAATATATTGACGTATGAATACTCGGGATATATAAAATGTTTTTTCCTACTCCCTTTGAACATCACTTTGCATACGAATGCATTCTTCTTTTTGCGATAAGTGAATTTTCTATCATTTATGAAGCATACATGAAATGATATGTGCACATATATATGTATACATACATATATATATACATACATATACATATATATATATGCATACATATATATATATACATACATATATATATATACATACATATATATATACATACATATATATATATATATATATACATACATATATACATACATATACAAAAAAGATCACCACAATCCAGCAGATGAACTACAGGGAGCGACTGCAGGCACTAGGTCTCTACTCCCTGGAACGCAGGCGGGAGAGATATGTAATAATATACATATGGAAAATACTGGAAGGACTGGGGCCGAACTTTGGCATCAAGTACTACAGGAACGCCTGCACGGGTCGCCACTGCATGGTGCCAAAGATAACGTCCACTGCATCTCACATAGGAACAAGATACTGCAACAGCCTCGGTTTCAGAGGACCTCAGCTCTTCAAT
>NC_068983.1:156647758-156649498 GCF_001194135.2 Octopus bimaculoides
TTCACATCATGAATGATGTCCGTATTGTTCGTGAAGCAGACTGCCTTCTTCCAACTGTTAAACATGGAGATGGATCTATGATGATCTGGGGGGAGTCTATATTTTGGAAATCCGCCGGCCCAATGGTTTCCTTTCATAGCAGAATTAATAGTCAAGACTATTTAAGCATTTTATCTGATCAGATTCATCCTATGATTGCGGAAATGTATTCAAACGCATGGCTCGGATATACTGCCACACCCGCGTACTCTCCTGATTTGGCACCAACGTATTTCCACCTCTTTGGATCTCTTTCAAATGCTATGCGCGAAGTTTCGTTCAATACTGATGCAGAATTGAGAGCTTGGTTGGATCAATTTTTCGAGTCGAAATCGTGTGATTTCTACCAACGAGGTATTGAAAATCATGTTGAACGGTGGGAAGAAGTTGTAAACAACAAGGGTGAATACATTATTGATTAATTAGTTATTTTTATTAAACCTTTAAAATAAAATCAATTTTAAAAAACGGCGGGAACTTAGTTGCCAATGTAATAAATAAAAATTGGATGAATAACATTGGTATCAGTTAGGATTAAATTGGTCAGGATAAAATTCCCGTTGTTCTAAGAAAAAATATTTGTATTTAAAGTTTTAGATATATAAAAAGACTATATTGTACTCACTTACATGCTAGAGAAGAAATTTAAAAACTGGTGTTACAGGAAGATGGATCCAAGTGTAACACAACACGAGTGCTGTAATGTAGTCTACAATAATGTCTACTAGAAGTTGTACAATGAAAAATATAAAATTGGTGTCATTTAGGATTAAATTGGTTAGCATATAATTTCCGGTGTTCTAAGAAAAAACATATTTGGTATTTACAAATATCAGTTGTATAAAAAAAGAAACTATATTGTACTCATTTACGAAATACTAGAGAAATTAAAAACCGCTGTTACAGGATAAATTCCGTAGGTCCAAATTTGATTAATTAGTAATCTCTCTTTTTTTATATATATATATATATGGTTAATCATATCATTTTTTATTTTAAAAACTGTAAAATAGCTTGTGTTTCACTATAGTAATATGTCAACAAATTCCACTGATAAAATATATCAATGCATTCGTGTAGTTTAAATTTTAATATTTATATATTGAAATATATTAAAATATATTAAAAGTATCAACAGTCATTAATGCTGGATTATAAGATTTTATAAAAATAAAAGATAAAGTGTTCAATATACAGCATTTATGTAAAAATAGGGGCTATATGAAAAATATATATATTTGGGTTTTATTTAATGGTAATGAGATAGATATTATAGATTAGTAGTAAGGGTTAAGGTAAATTATTAAATGGTATAATTACAAGATTAAGAGATCAATAGACTAAATTTATACTTATATGTTGGTGTTAAATATGATTTATATAATTATTGTCATAGTAAATAATTATAATATTATCAATTATTTATTATTTAAAATGTGGGTTATGTGGGTGTTCATAATATTAAAAATTTAAGCGGTGGAATATACTCTTTTACTCGTTTCAGTCATTTGATTGCGGCCATGATGGAGCACCGCCTTTAGTCGAACAAATCGGCCCCAGGACTTATTCTTTGTAAGCCTAGTACTTATTCTATCAGTCTCTTTTGCCGAGCCGCTAAGTTACGGGGACGTAAACACACCAGCATCGGTTGTCAAGCGATGGTGGGAGGGGGACAAACACAGACACACAAACACACACACA
>NC_068983.1:156649508-156649823 GCF_001194135.2 Octopus bimaculoides
ATATATATATATATATATATATATATATATATATATATACATATATACGACGGGCTTCTTTCAGTTTCCGTCTACCAAATCCACTCACCAGGCTTTGGTAGGCCCGACGCTATAGTAGAAGACACACGTGCCTAAGGTGCCGCGCAGTGGGACTGAATCTAGAATCATGTGGTTGGTAAGCAAGCTACTTACCACTCCTGCGCATAGAAAATATATTGCTGTTTGTACATATATATTAAGGAAGTTTCTATCAATATATTTGGTTAAACCCAGTTGGCATCTGGATTGTTTTTAACAATCCCTTACGAGGATATT
>NC_068983.1:156650273-156658835 GCF_001194135.2 Octopus bimaculoides
ATTTACATCATTGTACTGCAGATTACATATTGGGATTTTTGCACACTACCTTAAACCGATGTAAGTAGTTTTTCTGCATAAAATATGTTATTAACCAATTGACAAGTTTGAGTCCCGTGTTGAGATTTCACCAGCGAATGAAAACTTAAAGACATTGTAATGCGGATCATTCCATCCATTTTTTTCTCTTTGAGATACAGCTTATTTTGGATCACATTATGCAATCTGTCTTGTCATTTCAATATTATAGAGACTGATGTTGCTGTTGCATTTGATAGTTCGAGTGACTATGTAGGTAAATCTTATGTACCTGTGTATATATATATATATATATGTGTGTGTGTGTGTGTGTGTGTGTGTGTGTGTGTGTGTGTGTGCGTGTGTACATGACGGGCTTCTTTCAGTTTCTGTCTACCAAATCCACTCACTAGGCATTGGTCCTTTTCAAGGCTACAGTAGAAAATACCCAAGATGTCACATAAGGAGTTTGAACCCGAAGCGTTGTGGTTGTTAAGCAAACTCTTTACCACGCAGCACACTTCTTTTTTATGAATATTCATCATGAGTAGTGAAAACGCTGTATCTATTCGTCAAGTTAGTGAAATATGACCTTATATTCAAATTCCAAAAAAAAAATGTGACCTTATATTCAAATTCCCAAAATAAAACTCCAAAGACCTGCTAAATTTAACGAATTACAAAGACTTGAGAAGGAGAACTATTGATTTTTAACATGAGCAAAACATGGATTAAAAAAAATACAAACCATAAAACGATGGAAATGTGAGCGTATATTATATGACGAAGAGGAAATATTTACGTGTACAAAAACAAAGATAAAACTGTATGAAAAATATCAAAGTAGAAGAGCAACACAGCTATAAACTGCATCTAAAACATCCCTGTTATATCCCTCGTTATTGCACTAAATGACCATAAAATTCATGTAAATTCTAACTTATTTATTCACCAGATTTCGCATTTCAAAAGATGTAAACATCACTGCAGTGTTTATCAAAATATTCTGTAAGTCAAAAATCATGATAAATTATGATTTATTCACTTGTACATGTATTAATTTTAAAGTCTCGTTTAGCCAGGGAAACTTTCGTAAGTTGTTTAATTCATGATGTTTACAATCTACATACTTGAAGGTTTGCCTATCGTGCACACTCATAGATATCCATTCCTTTATGAAGTAGAGGGAATAATTAGATAGAAGGAACTACAAGTATACTAAAAATATGTCTATTGAAATCAAGCGTAATACTATTTTAACCAAATGTCATCGAGTTATTCGTCATATAATTTAAATAAAAGATGTTATTAGGGGCCGGTTTGATGATAGAGAAATCTCTGAAGTTGCAGATATTTTCAACATCGTGGGGATCAAGTATGATGACAATAGTGTTATGGAAGAAACAACAAAGATGATGACCTCAACCGTTCAAACAACTTGTGCAGGTTTATACTCTCTTTCAGAATGTGAATCAGAGCAACAATATTCAGTAAATTTCGTTTCGGAATAACACTTCAATAAAACATAGCGATAATTATACGAAAGACCAAAGAACGCCCCAGGAAACTAAAGAAAAAAATAATACAAACACGTCTGTGACTAAGCGTAGCCTAAAAATATCATCATCGATATAAAGATGTTATCTTCCTGCGAAGCTACGTTCAAAATACCAGTAAGTTATATGAAGCATTGTTTCGTAATTTTGCCACTATCCTATAACATCAAGTGCTGACCAATAACACACAGCAAACAGTCCTATTAAGCTGCTAGGAAGATGAATATAATATGATACAAACCTCCATACAACAACAATGTGAGCGCCTACTTCGAGACAATTATGAACGTAAGCACATTTCAGTTACCTGGAACAATGAGCATAATTGATAAACTCTACTTTGGGGATCTGCTCTAACACTAGAATGATGTACTAACAGCATTTTCGGAAACTGTCTTTGCAGAGAATTAAATTTTCTTTAGTGAAGCATTTTTGGATACAAATTCTGCTGACTTTAACAACTTCATCTGCATGCGTTTTATCGAATGCTGTAAATTTAAGAAGCTCAGTGTCAGGATTATCTTTCTGTATAAATCAGATTTGGTTAAGGTTCTGGATTTCATATATGTTCACATCTCAAATATTCCAAACCGAAAACTGGCAAGTTATGATGAAAGTATTGAGAACACCCAATGTATCCAAAATACTGTGTAGGAATCTCTCTTAGCAAAACACATAATGAAATGAAATAGTAGATCATTTTTGGAAGCAGCCACTTATCACTTATTATATCAACAATGAAATAATAATTAAATATAGTTCAACATCTGTACAGATCATTTTCTTATAGTTAAATCTAACCAACGCATGAACTGAAACAGCAGAATAATTTATTTAATTGTGAATAAACAAAGAACATTGACCTTATGATAATCGATTCGAACTATCCTAGTTCTGAAAAAGTAATTCAAATGGAAGACTTAGCATATATAATGTAACCCTTGTATATAGGATAATGACCAAATTCAGAGTAGTTTATATAGTATTCATAGATATCATTTTGATGAAATATTGGCTGATGTTGCGTAAAGCATATTGATAAAATAAAATTTATCTTCAGACAGCAAGCTACTTGCACGGTTTGTTCAAGTGAACGACTTTCTCTCGGTTGGCTTCCTTTGTTTTCTTTCGAGTATGTAATCAGGACATGCAGAAGGCCCCGAACATTTACCAGATCTATTTCAACTAATGTGCATTTCATTATTTGTTGAAGCTAATCCATCGTTCGAGAAGTAGAGAATATTCCTAGTTTCATTAGGCAGGATATAAGTTTAGTTAGACACGCTTACCTTTGCAATGTATTGTAGCGGCTCCACACTCTTAATAGGATAGTAATTGGACGATTCAGCTATATGTGATTCATAGCAGGTTGACAGAATGACACAACATGAGATTAGGAAACACTTATCGACCAGAGGTTTAGGTATAAACCAACAGCAATCGACTGGAAGTGTAGTTTATAGTTTAGATGTTAATGCTTAATCCATCGGCAATTTTTAGTTAATATCCGTACTCTGGGTGGGTTTATGTTCTTATCGATAAACGCACTAAGACGATGGTAAACAAAAAGAGATATCCAGAAAAACTCGGAAACAAAAGCGCTTAACTAGTTTCCCTCGTCAGAGACACTAAATAAGCATTTCTGCGTGTTCAGCATTACTCTGTGGCTCAGTGATATTTCGGTATACTTTCACAATCTAGAACGATCTTACAGCGATCGTAACTTTCAATAAGATCTATGTTTTTAATATATCCACGACATATTTATTTGTGTCGCTACAAACGTCCTTCTATCCATTCAGGTATTTGTTGTTTTGCTGACGGTATGTATTTTTCTGCACTGACAGGGCAGGTTTGAAACGAAATAGGATTTTAAACATTACGGGCTGTCGCTATATTGTTACCTGAATGGTCAACGCTTACGGTGATACTTCTTTTGCGCTACTGTTGTGTTCACTAGTATTTAGTATTTAATAACACAACCAGTGGTACTTTTCAAGGAGACTAAACCTTGTTTGGTAAGAACACGAACATATCATTAAGCAGCTCTCCACAGGATGACAAGGCAATGTAAATCGAATTAGTTATTACTTAAGCTTTAGTGTTTTTTTTTTTTGTTGCTCTTTTCCATTATTTCTCTTTTTCTGGCATTTCCTCTGCCATAAATGCTGCTGCTAAATGTAGTACAATGCGCACGACTGACCACGAAAACTGGTGCTTTGTTCATATTTCTGTCACTTAAGTTACAGAAAACATGATTTGTAATCTTGTTGTCTCCATGAGCATACATTTTCTCTTTCTGCTCAAGCGATTATATAGTCCACATAAAGAAGGAGGGAATGTTTGGATATGGCGCCCACCGATTTCCTTTTTCACCTCTATGATGACTAAATTATCAGGTATATTTTCCTTAGTTTTGTTTTGATAGTTCGTCGCTGTGTCCTGATGTAAAAGTACCACAAAACGTCTCAGAAAAGTTCCAGAGTAAATATATATACTAGCTTTTTACATTTACGAGGGATGATGATTAAATCAATGATCTGAACGCATATTTAGAAAAATATGAAATATTCGATTATGATTATAATAATATCGGTCACATCTCGAAATTAGAATTTGCTACGAAAGTCTCGGAGGCAGCTTTAACATCGAGATAAAACATTCTTACTGTTTCAGTGTCATCTCCAATGTGTAGTCAAGTTTAATATAAAATCATGGTTATAATTTCTATGACCAGCTGTTACTTGTTTCAATAATTTGACTGCATCCATGCTGGGGCACCGCCATGACGAGTTTTAGTCGAACAAATTGATCACAGGACTAATTTTTAAAGCCTACTACTTATTTTGTCGGTCTGTTTTGCCGAACCGATATGATGACGGGGACGCAAACACACCAACAGCAGTGTCCAACCGGTGATGGAGACAACACAAGCATATGCATATACATACATATATATATATATATATATATATATAACTGTAAATTTATGAATTTTTAAACTTTTTTTAGATGTGATTTCTGGGGTAAATATTATGTTTTAAGACACAAGAGAAGGAAATGAAGCAGATTTATCCAACCATTAAGAATGTTAAAAAATTTCAACATATGCTACAGTCATTAATATTGACCTCAGACTTGATGCATCCTTACTTCATTAGCTCTGTGATTATGAAAATCCTTTGTTATCTCCCATTCTCAAAATATTCAAAATATAAAGTGCTGTAAAACAACAGAGCAAGGAATTTGGTCTTACACTCTATCCCTTCTGTTATTTTCTATAACTCTATGCAAAAAAGATATAACAAAATGTATGGAGAAACTAATACACTGTTGTTTCAGTTGTAGCGAGACTGGAGAAAGACATTAGAAATTATTACCAAAGAAGCACATTGCAAGGAAGCCAACAACTTTTTGAACGCCAAGATGTGAGCCAATGCCAGAAAGGTTTGTGGGAAGTGAAATTCCGTAACGAAAATTCCAAGCACTGGAACATTTTTAAGATCCTGGCAAAAGGCCAGATCTTTCCCAACAGAAACTGCCAAAAATATATGCTAAAGCAGAATATGTGGAAACTGAGGCAATAGTGAATCGATTGAAGTTTTCTTTTCTTTTCTTTAATTTTTTTTTTTTTTGGCTTCCCAAACTAAATTTATTAAAACGTTGGAGGGTTTAGACGATAGGAAACAAGGAATACTCAAGAGAAAAGGTTATATAAACATAATTAATGGGGCCAAAGCAAAGACGACGTGGCCATACCCCTATCCAACTAAATCAAAAAAAATATGTAAGTAGTACGAATATATTTTCAACTAAGCTCAGGAAATTTGGAGTGTTGATAATGAAACTGTTCTAATAAAGGACAATATATTTCTGATAAAAGAAAACATCCACCACCACTATTGATAGTCTTTCATATCGAAGGCTTTAGATCTGCAATGAAACCAGATATGTTACCGACTTGTATGACTAAGAGTCACCACATGCAGTGGAAAATTATAATAAACACTGCAGTGAGTCGTACATGCTCGCTCGACCTGACAACCGACGACAATCACCAAATTATTTGCTATTGCCTTCGGTAGTTGTTAAGTAGGTCCTTATTACTTTGGTTTCCCTTTTTTTGTCGGTCGGAGCAGCTCTGTTTTTTTTTTACCTCAGTGAACACAGCTGCGAATGTCACCTGTCTCTTGTCAAATGAGAAAGTTGTCTCCCAACGAGAGATGTCAATAAGAGTTAGAAGGGTAGATTATCAAAGCCAGAAAAATAGCCCTTGGTACACCTACTCAAAACCTACTGCGGTTTAGCTGCTATTATAGGAGTTTTGGACCACTCCAACTCTTTTCATTAAAGCCCCATAAACCGATGAATTGGGCAGTTAAAATCCACTGTGTGTGGAATCAGTACTCTTAACCTCGAACGTTTAGAGAAAATGCTTCTCGAAAGCTATGTACATGCTTGGATTCGAGCGCTTGGTAGTACAATGAAAGCACGCTAAAGAAATATGTCTGCCGAAAACAAGAACAACGCCAAGAGTAACAGAAACAGAATAAAAAAGATCCTTCAAGCAAAAAGAAAATGAGTGCAATCTGAGATTAAAAGCAGAATAAAATATTAACCATAGAAAATAAAGTAAACACTATCACGAATACATGAAGAATATTATCCATCATACATAACATCACGAGTAAAAGAAAACCAAGAAACGAAACTGGAGTTATACTTCTGTATCTAAATTAAAGCTAAATCTGTAACCAACAGCCCGAAAAACTAATACTACAGATGAAATAAAATATAACCAAAAGGGAGTAAATTGATTTAAAGATTTTTTTTGTTTTGTTTTTTGTTTGTTTTGTTTTTTTGTTTTCTTTTTTACATTTTATGATTTATACTTTATATATATATATTTTTTGCGAAATTATATTTTATAAGCTTGAAGTAATTTCAAAATTTCGTAACGCATTATATTCTCTTATTTTCGTTTTTGTTTCGTTTTTGATGCTTTTTAATTAAGACATTTTGGTTTGTTGTGCCACCTGTTTAGGATTTTCTTCGGCAAATGAGATTTCAGAATTGATAAAAGAATAATAAAAATACATTATTATTATTATTATTATTATTATTGGTGTTATTGATGTTGTTATCGTGGTTATATTTTAAGAGCATACATGCATGCATAAGTCTTTTCGAGAAATATATAAGTAGACAAATATAAGCAGAGACGTATAGAGTATTGAACACACATTTTCTTCATCACACAGACAGACACGCACACACACACACACACACACACACATACACACGCAGTCACAGACACACACACATGCACACACACACGAGCACTCAAGCTAACACATGCCTATGCACATGAATACTAAAGCAAATACGTGTGTAGCTATATACATGATTATGTACATATATAATTATACATACTCATACATATATATACCTATACATGCATATATATAATATATATGTGCGTGTGTGGGTATGCATGCGCGTATGTTTATGTGCATATATATATATATATATACACGCATGTATATATGTGTATGTATACATTTACCCACACATGCATATATACACAAATATATATATATGTATATATAAATATATATAGATAGATAAGTAAATAGATTTATACTATATATATGTGTTCATATATACGTGTAATTTAACAAAATATGTTTGTATATATGTGCATATATGCGTGTAATTTAGCAAAATAATTAATGTTTTAATCCGTGACGTCAGCGAAGAGGAGGAGGCGGATACTAATTAATGTAGCAGTTGCAATGCGTATTATTATTACAAGTGTAGAAACATATTTTACAAAAACAGTAATACGCTGCTTCATACATACAGAAATGAGACACGAAATAAGAGAAGATGGTGAGAGGGATGGTGAGAGGTAAATTAAAGAGAAAAAAAGGACACGAAAGAAAGTAAAAAAGGAAGGATAAGAAAGAATGTAGAAATACATGTAACACATAAATAAAGTGTTCCCTGAGTAACAGAATCATGTGTACTGCAAAGAAAATTTAATTTACAAATGCACACAAATTCGAAGCCATATGCGCATACGCTGAAATAGAAAGAAAAAAAGAAAGAAAGAAAGAAAGAATGAAAGAAAGAAAGAAACAAAGAAACAAAGAAATAGAAGAGAAACAAAGAACAAAAAAGAAAGATAAAAGGCAGAAAGTAAGCAAGAAGACAGACAGACAGGGAGAAAGACAGGGAGAAAGAAAGAAAGAAAGAAAGAAAGAAAGAATATTAGTATGGAAGAACGAGTGAAAGAACTAACAAGAAAAAATGCTACGAAAAATAAAACTGATAATGAATTAAATAAGGTAGCAAAAAGAGTGAAATTCTTGAGCTGAAGAAAGAAAGCAACAAAGTTTCAAAATATCATTTAAAGAAGAGAAAGAATAAAAAATAGATAAAAACGTATGTTGAATAAAATGACTGCGTGCTTACGATTATACATTAACGAGCAATCAATATTTCTTTAAACTTCAACGATTTTCAAAATCTGTCAAATGATGGAATCCGTTATTTTGGAAAAATTAACCACGCAGTGATGCGGTTGATGTGAAAAATAAATATATAAGCTGGCCAATATTTTTTGTGTTTTTTTTTTCTATTTCTTTGTCATGGGTTGTTGCGCTTTTTACCCTTTATTTACTTAATATCAAAAGACATACGATAGAATGAGTCACTGTAAATAAAGTTAATAATTAAAATTTTAAAGGCATATCGTCAACACTTTATTAACTAGATTAGTCGTGTCTTGCTAACAAGGGTTTTCAAAAATACATACATATAAGAAAATGAGAAAATAGAGATAAATTTAATTAATAATTATATTTATTAATTACAAAAGTAGACATAATCTCTGACAGATGTTTCGATTCAGTTTTTAAAAATTAATTAAAATAATTAAATAATTATAAATTTGTATCTCGTCCGAGGTAGAAAATAGGTATAC
>NC_068983.1:156659030-156661913 GCF_001194135.2 Octopus bimaculoides
AACAGAGGACATATTTAAATTCATAAAGGGACTAGTTCAACCAAGAAAACACTGGTTCTCTACCAAATATATTTGGGGTAATTAAAATGTCCCTAAATCAGTAGGTATATATTATGCATGTAATCCGTATTCGCTTAATAGCAGAAAAGAAAATAGAAAGTTGAAACTTCATAAATATTTATTAATAAAATGGTACTTCATATATCTTATAGCTGTTTCAATTGTGCTTATTAAATCAATCACAAATTTATGGTTTAAATTTGCATTTATAGTGTATAAACATAATCTCATCAGGAAAAAGATATACAATAAAAGATTGCATGTTGACCTCTTGGTTCATACTGGCAGACTAAGTGTATGAAGTCATTCTGTTTTTATTTGTGTGCGTGAGGTATAACGGATTAATTTGAATATAATAAGAAATAAATTGAAATAAGTTAGAATAAAATAAAGTAATATAAAAAGTAAATACATAAAAAATAATAAATGTTATAAAATATAAAATAATTAAGATAAAAATAAATATAAAGTAAATGAATAAATAAATGTAGAACAAATAGAATTAGAAAGAATAGAATAGACTATGTATTGATCAGTGCCCATTGGCTGGAGAAATTTTAATTAGTTTACATGTGGTTAAGCGTTTCAGAAAATATCAAATCATAACGGCTTCACAATGTATGCGTGTGTGTGGAATTATATAATAATAAAAGACACACGAACGAACCTAATAAAGGTATTAAAAGAAATCGAAAAATAACCGATGAAAGTATCTGGTTTAATCCGATATTTAATTCACAAGTAAAATCCAAATTTTTTCGCAGCATTAAATAGACACTTCCCCAAATCTTCCAAACATCACAAAATCTTAAACAGACACAATGTAAAACTAGCATACGCAAAACTAAATAACACAAAACTAAATAGAATAAAATCAGAGGAGGTACATAAACTAACCACGGCTAACAGAACTGTATACAATGATAGAATGGTGGAAAAAATTGGTAGTAAAATGTCATCAATAGCAAAAACAGATCCGAACAATATCACACAATTAGAAGTACAATACATAGATAAGGAAAATGAGTGCACGATTACGAGAGGAAAAAGGAAGAGGACCACCAATAGTAAATCCACAATACAAAGGCAAAAAATAGTATCATGTGTAACTTCAGACGTAAAGACGAATGCAGATTCAGCAACAATTGCATGATATGGAATGTAGTGTACAAATGAGAGGTGAAGGCAAATACGCAGAAATGTTTACATTGTTAGTACCGCTAACACCATGAAAAATCGTGTGAGAAACCATCACTCCTCGTTTTCCAACATAAATAAAAAAACACTCTAAATCTTTGTCTAACTTCGTCTGGCGGTTTAAACAGAATGGATACACAACCCACTGGTCAATTATAAAAAAATGCTACACCTTTTAACGGGACTTCATGAGTATGCAACATATGCCCTGAAGAAATCCTGGAAATAATAGTATCCAAAGAAAACGTGATAAACAGATACTCTGAGATGGTCATATCATGCAAGCAGGGAAATAAAATATCATTCATGGGATTTGAAAAAATGATAGAAGAGTGAAGGAACCCAAACTAATAATTGAAAATACCACTGCTTAAGATGACACACACTACTACAGCAGCAGAAACAGTGAAAAGTTCACCATAAAAGTGGTGGTATCAATCAATGTAGTTAACAAATCCAACTATATAACAACTGACCACCTCTTAGGTTCAGAATTTATTGAGGAGAGCCATGTCTTGAATGAAATAGAACAAAGAAATATACTGCCATCGTTAAATCTGCTGAATGAATGACCATCCTTAAAATCTGCAGAATGAATGTTAAGTAAATCCACCACACACACCACCATCCCATTGTAAATTTGCATCTCGTAAGTACATACAGAAATACTCACATAGCTAGATTGGCCTTCATACTGGCAAGAAGGGTTAGTCATCGTTCTGTGATTCATCGAATAATACGCTATAGCCTGATGAAATTGATCAATGATAATACCCACGGATCATACGGATTATACTGTACTAATTGCAAGGATACAGACTCTGATGTTGAAATCATCTGATCAGTGGAAACGTACGTAGTGATGTATTAAATATTTATAAATTTCATCCTGATAGTATTATTATTATCATTATATTTTTGCACATTATATCGGTATAACCATGATGCAACACCGAAAATCTGACTAACTAATCAGTATCATTGAACGGTAGTCAGCATAATGAAATAGGAGAGGTATTTGCATACCTCTAACGTTACGTAACAAATTTGAAAGATAATGAAGTAAGTTGAACCAAACAGTGATCATTGCTATTTATACAACTCGATGCCACTAATAATAAGACAGTCCAGGCCCCAATCATGCGGCTACTCCGAGAGCAATTTAGAATGGTTTGTTATATTAGACCCTAGTCGAAAATTCTGTCACTGTGCATCACTTCTTGCATGTGTATTCTGGAGAAAGCTCAAATAAAAGCAAATACGTTCAGGCAGATTCTTCTTTTTAGACGACTGCCTAATTGTAAGAATTTTTGTTTACATTTTATTGGTTCATTCAGTTAAATATCACAGCTATTGATGAAACATTTAGTATGTATATAGTATATATATTTATTCTTACATTTACATCTTCCCAAAAATTCCCAGAACATTAATAATTTATAAACTTAAATGAAGTGAATTGATGGATATGATTGATTTGACAAGACATACACATATATAACATATATATAACATATATATATAATCAATCCAAACATGAACAAGCAACAACGTGAGTACGTGGAATACGTACAGTGTTATTGGACGTTATATATATATATATATATATATATATATATATATATA
>NC_068983.1:156662122-156663069 GCF_001194135.2 Octopus bimaculoides
TATATATATATATATATATATATATATATATATGCGCATAGCGTAGTGGTTAGGTGTTGCACTCACGATTGAGAGTGCGGTTTCGATTCCCAGACCGGGCGTTGCGTTGTATTCTTGAGCAAAGCACTTCATCTCGCGTTGCTTTGTGATCATTTCGTCATTTGACATGTGGCACACGGAGAACCTGTACAGGTAACGTTGATTTGATGGAGGGAGTGAGCTTATGTGAACATAGACAAATGATCACTACAAACAAAATCATTTCTGTGGTTATTCGGCAGTCGCTTTACGACGGGAGAGTCCATGATATATACACAACACATAAACAAACATACATATTCGTACACACATTTGTGTATATACAAAAATATACGTAAATATATGCACACACATACGAACGCGCGCACGAATGCACGAACACACACACACACACACACACACATATTATACTGTGTTTGAGGAGAGTCATTCTGTTTTAATGCCTTATTAATTAACACACTCACGGGTTCGATTTCCACTCGCTTACTTATTTATTTTTTCTAAACTTTTCATTGTTTCTTGCAACCTCTTTGACTGTCCGTTTTCGGAGCTGCGTTCGTTTTGTTTGCTTTTTTATGTGCATGATGTGTGCGTCCATGTGTATATACACTTATGTATGCATACGTATGTGTGCCTGCATATACATAGGTATGCGTGTGTGTATGTTTGAATGAATGTGTTCGGGGTATTCGTGTGTCTGTGTGTTCATGTTTGTGCTTGTCTGTGTGTGTGTGTTTGCGCGCGCGTTTGTATGCGTGTGTGTATGTGTGTGTGCGTGTATTTGTGTGTGTACCTCCGTCACCTTGTCTATGCATGTTTGAGTGTTTCTATGTGTATGGGTTTATGTGATTATGTACGTAAATCTGTTATGTATGGATGTGTCTCGGTATACATATGTATGTGTATAT
>NC_068983.1:156663961-156665977 GCF_001194135.2 Octopus bimaculoides
TATATATATATGCACACATCCATATATATATATATTTCTGCATACATACATACATACACACATACATACATAATACATACATACATACATACATAGACATATGTGTAATAGAGAGAATATAATGAAGCCGATTAAAAATATCTGGAATATAAGGAAATTTTCCATGGGAACGTTTATATACTACTTGGAGGTATTATTTTTCTTCAGCCTTAATAGTGAAATTTATAATCATCACTACATCATATCCCTTATATTTATGTATTTTGAACACTTTTATTTTTACCTTTCAACAGAATATGCTCTTCTTAAAATCTGTAATTAGACCGATATACTATATTAGAATTTTTGCCTGGTCTTTTCGTTTATGCTAAACCCTGTCAAAGAGAAAAACAGATAGAGAGCGGGGACAGAGAGAGAGAGAGGGAGGGGAGAGAGAGAGAGAGAGAGAGAGAGAGAGAGAGCTTAAGAGATGGTCTGTCTACTAATTGGTCATGCAATCTCAATCGATCGGTTTCTTCATCTGACTATATTACATATGTGATGCCTCGTAATATTTCTTACTTAGTATGCTGGATACTGAGTTGTGATAATTTACCTACGTTACACAAATTTCACACAGCTTTTATATTGATATGTATCGTCATGCTAATAATTTGACTTATCTGTTTTGATTTTTTTCAATATCCCTGATGTTATCAACTATCAAGATCCATATAAGTCCACAATGATTGCGTCATTATGTTATGTATTATTCCATAATGAAACAATCGAAAACATAATTTCCCTCTTTTCTGCTCAGTTCGAACTATTCTTTCATATTAGTATTATCGACAGCATACTCATTTGACTTATCCACTATGAGAGTTTTTTTTCTTTCAATTGCCTTTGATAATCTTCAGTTACCCACAGTTACACGTATTTTCTTTCCTTCCAAAAATGATTTTCACACGCACCTATAATCATGACAAACTGTAGGTTTACAATTTCTATGACGTTTAACTGAATACTTTGGGCAACTTTTTTTCCTTTCGGGAACTATGTCACACATTTAAAATGCTGATAAAACATCACAGTGGTATCCGGAGTTCGAGATTCTTTTATTAATTTAAATTATCATTTTAATGAATTTTGATCCTATGATGAAATTTTGAATTTAATTCTATTTGCATATTTATTTATCTATTTTGGTAGACATGAAAAGTAGAGTCATCATTTGAACCCCTCATCAACGATGAAGTATCAAACACAATTTATTCACAGCAAATCAAATGTTCAAGTTTATACTGTGACATTTTCTTTTATAAAAAAATCGGAAAATTGACTGACTTTGAGGATGCAATTACCCGGAAAGAAATACAGTGGATAGGACTATATATATACATACATATAGATATATATGTGTGTGATTGTTTGTACTTGTGTCTTTGTGCGCGCATTTGTGTGCGTGTACTTATGCACACACACAAACATATATATATATATGTGAATATATGTATGTATAGTGGAGGCGCAATGGCCCAGTGGTTAGGGCAGCGCCGTTTCGATTCCCAGACCGGGCGTTGTGAGTGTTTATTGAATGAAAACACCTAAAGCTTCACAAGGCTCCGGTAGGGTATGGTGGCGAACCCTGCTGTACTCTTTCACCACAATTTTCTCTCACTCATATTTTCTGTTTCTGCTGTGCCTGTAATTCAAATGGTCAGTCTTGTCACAATGTGTCACACTGAATATCCCCGAGAACTACGTTAAGGGTACACGTGTCTGTGGAGTGCTCGGCCACTTACACGTTAATTTCACGAGCAGGCTGTTCCGTTGATCGGATAAACTGGAACCCTCGATGTCGTAAGCGACGGAGTGTAAACAACACATGTATGTATATATGTATATACGTATGAACAGAAGAAACAGTGTATACGAGGAACAGTTTTCTTTTTTCAGTGTTATAAAAGAAACACAACTATGGTTTAATTTGATCATTCTTATCAAAGTTTTTGCCTGTCTGCTTTGAAGACTCTT
>NC_068983.1:156666021-156669762 GCF_001194135.2 Octopus bimaculoides
GTATTTATGTATCTATCTATGTACGTATGTATATATGTATGCATGTATGCATACAGGCATGTATGTATGTATGTATGTACGTATGTATGTATATATGTATATACGTATGAACAGAAGAAACAGTGTATACGAGGAACAGTTTTCTTTTTTCAGTGTTATAAAAGAAACACAACTATGGTTTAATTTGATCATTCTTATCAAAGTTTTTGCCTGTCTGCTTTGAAGACTCTTATGGTTCGTTTAGAACAATAAAATTCCCGAATCGAATTCCCGAATCAAATTTAACCTCGCTTCCAGATTATCTTAGCCCAAGGGTGTGGACTGGTCTTGTCCTCTGTGCTGCCCTTTTTATCATAGGCAATTTATGTTTATGAGGGCATTTTTCCAAAATCAGATTGCTAAGAGTTCTCCGTTATCAGATTAGTATTTTTCGCGCTTGTATGTAGTAGAATGATTTCAGTCTTGCGTTACACTAGTTTAGCTCCCATAAACAATCTTCTATATCTATTGGGAATTATTTTCAACTAATATATTCATATCTAGCTTTATTTTATCGTGTGGGTGGTTAGTGTGTGGTAATTTATCCTTGTTTTAAGTGCATGATGAGACTACGACAGAATGTTGTACTTGTCTGGTCAATGTAACAGTTGGAATCGTGAAGTTTACAGCATTAACTAAGCATCAAATTTATATATTACAACGGTAAAAGTGAATCAGTGGATTTACATGCGGGAGAGGTGTAGCTAATAAGGAGGATTGCAAGCGTACTGGCTTTTGTAAAATAATACTGGCATCAGCTTTTGGTATGCTGTGGCGCACTTTGTGTTTGGTTATATGATTTTAAATTATACGCTCACCTATTCTGTTCTTAAGTGTTTCCTATTTTCTATCGGGTTTCGGGATTTGAAACCCGAGGAAAGTGACTCCAAGAACTTAAAGACACATTACTGAATAGAAAATACCCGGCCAGTCTAATCAAAATGGAATAGAACGTGCAAAACTGATAGACATCCAAGAGTTACGGAAAGCTAGAAAACACCATGACACACTTAAAACTATTTCTTACATATCAACACACAATCCAAGAAACATGGAAGCATACAACATCATCCACCAAAACATACCCCTCCTTATGAAGGACCCGTGAATGAAAAAGGCACTGGAAACACATAGGATTATTAAAAGCAAGAGACAACCGCAATTCCTAAAAACATTACTCACCAGCGCCAAATTACCCACCAAAAATAAAACCCTACAAGTCAAAAAGTGCAACCGCCCAAACTGCAGAACTTGCATCTTTCTCTTAGAGGGCTCAACATACAAATTTAAGTCAGGTCAAACTTTTACCATAAAATATAACTTCACCTGTGCTTCGAAGAACTTAATCCGTGTTCTGAAATGTGGAGGATATGGTGGGGACTACATAGGTCAAAGTAGCTTAACTTTGAGGGATAGACTTACGGTGCACAGGCAATAAATCCAGGACCCCATCACTAGGAAAATTCCCGTAAGCAAGCACCTAGACCAATGCCCCATTGACATAAACCCTAAATACCAAACCATCCCTCTCTATCAGCGCATTAGAAACACTTCAATCCAATTCCGTTTAAATAAAGAAAACATACTAATTAAAAAATATAAACCACTGCTGAATATCCTTTAGAAGCAGTAAAAAGAAAAGGAAGAAGACTCAATCTCAGCAGAAAACTACAACCAGGAACAACATATATTTATTTATTTTTAAATACATATTTTATCTGTGAATTTGCGTGTGTAAACTGGGAATGCATACAATTAGCTTCAATGCCCGAGGTGTACGGAAAACACTCGGCGAGAAATGGAAGGAAATTTGAAGAAAGAAGAAGAAAAAACAACATAATAATAATAGTAATAAAAGACCTGATGCAGTACCAGGCAGTGGCCCTCATGGCTTCTGATCTTAACTGATGGGAAGTGTTATCATGTACGCGTTTTGTTTTGCTTTAAAAAGACGGGCTACCGCAAATATTTTGCTTGTCAGTTGCTTGAGCTTAACCATTTAAGTATGTCGGTGACTGACGACAGGTGCATGTCTGATCACGGGCAGGAGTAGTAGGTGAGAATTATAGCCATATGTAAGGAGAATTGTTTTGGAGTTTGAATAATTCACCTCTGGAACATGGCTGATTTGTTAATCATCGCTAAATACCCTTTTTTCAAGGACCTTTTGAGCAGATGGGTTACTCGACTCGAAGAAGTTTCGAAATGGGTCCCACCTGCATGGTCATGGGCTGTTTTTCTTGGTATGACGTGACCATGCCTTGCAGATATGGTTGTGACGCATGTGTCTGTGTACATTTATCATACGGATACTCATAATGGATATATTGAGCTTTGTATATTTCTACCCCAGAGCCAATCTGAAGGCATGTCGTGCTTTCTTAATCAATAATAATAATCCTTTCTACTATAGACACAAGGCCTGGAGTTTGAGGGAAGGGAGATAGTCGATCACATCGAGTCCAGTACTTGACTGGTACTTGATTTATCGACCCCGAATGGATGACAGGCAAAGTCGACCACGGCTGAATTTGAACACAGAACGTAGCGACTGGCGAAATACCGCTAAGGATTTCGTACAGCATGCTAACGATTCAGCCAGCTCGCCGCACTATCAATAATAATAATAATAATAATAACAATATTCGGTGAGCCACTGAAAAGCGCAACAAGTAATGGTACGATGATTTGGAACATTATGAGCGGGACTTGCCTCTCGTGTCAGTTCGCAGCGGCTTCTTTTCCGGTTTCTACACATGATAATTGAAAACCGCTCCAAAATGTAGGCATCCCACAGTTAGGTTAGGTAACTCTGCGAGTTCACTCGGTGCATTTACACCT
This sequence comes from Octopus bimaculoides, assembly GCF_001194135.2. Taxonomy (NCBI): domain Eukaryota; kingdom Metazoa; phylum Mollusca; class Cephalopoda; order Octopoda; family Octopodidae; genus Octopus; species Octopus bimaculoides. The sequence goes on from NC_068983.1 coordinate 156,668,902, forward strand.
ATTTGTCCACAGTGAGAAATTATCTCCATGTCAAAATACAGTGAATGGCTTGATAGCAGGTTTCAGTATGCCTCAAGTATGTTTGAAATGGTAGCAAGTGCGTGTGTTGTGCATACGCACACACACACACACACACACACTTTCGTAAGCTTCTGCATCTTCACCTATCTTTTATTTGTTTCAGTCATTAGGCTGCGACCATGCTGGGGCACCAGATACTTTTCTACTTTGAAAATCATTATATATATATATATATATATATATATATATACATTAAAACTAGCAAATAAATAAAATAAACAGAGGTGATAATGTTAGTCTGCAACTTTTAAGAAGTTTTTTTTTATTTACAAATATAGCAAAATAGTTTCAAGTAATATTTTTCTCGTGTGATGTGTCCCTATGAGGAAACATTTTTCAAAATTTTATCCGTATGTGTATATATACATATGTGTATGTGGGTGTGTATACAAACCCACAAACATACAGATATAAATTTCCAGGTACATATATGTGTGTCTGTATGCGCATGAGTAGGTGTGTCAATATAGAATATATGTGCATCCTTGTATATGATAACTATTAATATTTATTTACATATCCCACTTTGAATATCATAAACAGCGTAATCGGTTCCACACAGACACCCAACCAATAGACAATCTCATTAGAAATCTCCCCAGATCTATAAACAAACATATTAAATAGAAATTTAGAGTATTTAGTAAGTTCTACTTTGTAAACCTTTACTGTCGTTGAACAACTGGCGTAGTCCCAATTGTTTTAACGACCGATAATACACATGTTATTATGTTTACGTGTGTGTGTGTGTGTGTGTGTGTGTGTGTGTGTGTGTGTGTG
>NC_068983.1:156670814-156671296 GCF_001194135.2 Octopus bimaculoides
TATATATATATATATATGTATGTATGTATGTATGTATGTATATATATATTTATTTATATATATATATATAATCCTGAGTGCGCCTGTGTAAATGTGTCTTCTATCTGTGTAAAACGAGAGTATGAACCAAATGTGTATGGCTAAAATTCCTTAAACATATGATATTAAACTGCATACATGTTTATGTACAATAACACAAATACACTGCATGTTCATTAGCTGTGTTGTTTGTGTTCCTTAGAAAATAATTGGTCAACGTCTTGCTGAAGTCCGATCTGGATACTAAATGAAATACATGGCTATTTCTTTTGAATTTCAATTTGTGATCTATCGCTTTTTCTGTGCTGATCTAACAGTTTCTGAATGTCTATTACATACACACATATATACAGATATTCATACATACATGCATACATACATAAATGTATGTATATAGGTACGTTTGTGCATGTATCTGTGTGCGTGTGTGTGTACATATATAT
>NC_068983.1:156671306-156671955 GCF_001194135.2 Octopus bimaculoides
ATATATATATATATATATATATATATATATATATATATATATATGCACGCGCACTCACACGTATGAATATAAATTTGTACTTGTATACATACATATGTATATATACATATATGTGTGTGTGTGTGTGTGTGTGTGTGTGTGTGTTTGTGTGTGTGCATATATATATACGTAAGTATGTAAATACATACATACACATTGATAGATAGATAGATAGATAGATAGATAGATAGATAGATAGATAGATAGATATTAACGTCATTTTTAATATTCTGACTATTATAGTAGTAGTAGTAGTAGTAGTAGTAGTAGTAGTAGTAGTAGTAGTAGTAGTAGTCCATATTTTTTATTATTACACCCAGTGACGGTTTCTTTGAAAGTTTTCCTCATATTGGCTACTCAATTAAGTAGCCTGTACCGCCGAATCTTCAAAGTAAGAGTCACTATTAATTATATATATTATGGTGACACTACAATAAGTATTGAGGCATTCCTTTAGGGAAGGTTTTGTGCACTTATATAGACAGCGCTAAGTATGTGCATATGTGTATATGCGAATCCGCTTATACGTGTGCACGTATATATATATATATATATATATATACATATATATATATATATATATATGTATATATATATGTATATATATATA
>NC_068983.1:156672544-156685624 GCF_001194135.2 Octopus bimaculoides
TGTATATATATATATATATATATATATATATATATATGAATGCATATATAGCGAGGGACAGACAAGCAGACCGACAGGGGGAGACATAAATTCCTGCAGACACATACATACACCACACACCATACGCAAAAAATACATACACAGATATTTGTAGATGTGTGTGTGTGTCTGCGTGAATGTATATCTATGTGAGTGAGTGTGTGTGTGTGTGTGTGTGTGTGTGTGTGTGTGTGTGGAGTGTACGTATGCATACATCTGTAGGTATGTACCCAAGGATGGAGTGTGAAAATTACCAGTATGGCGCTGGTGTCTCTTTTCCATAACGTCAAATATATCTGAATATCTACTTCATATTTCTCTTCATATTTCTTTTACTACTCCTTCTGCGTACTAAAGAATATTATACTTTATTGTTTTTTTACTATCAATGCTACTACTACTAGTATTACTACTACTACTACTAATAATAATAATAATGATAATAATAATAATAATAATAATAATAATAATAATATCTAAAGAAAAATTTAAACAAGAAATTAACAAAAAAAGAAAAAGCATGAAAGGAAAAAATGTACGATCAGTTTACACAAGATGCGAACGCCAAGACAGATACAGAAGACCGGTGGCTATGGATGAGGAGAAGTGACCTAAAGATTAGAGACAGAAAAATTCATATGCGCAGCTCAAGAACAAGCGTTAAGAACTAATTATATGAAGTGCAGAATTGACAACGCTACCGATAGAGACAAATTTAGAATATGTGCTGAGAGGGGTGAAATGGTATGGCACATCGTTAGCGAATGTGGCACAACGCGAATACAAAAGACGACATGATAATGTGACAAGAATGATACATTGGGAGATCTATGGAAATCAGAGCTTACAAAGAACAAAGACGTGGTATGAACAAACCCCAGAAGGTGTCACCGAAAATAAGAACTGAAAAAATCCTATGGGATGTGATGATCCAGTGCGATCACCTAAGCAGACATAGAAAGCCGGAGATTGCTGTGGTGAATAATAAAAAAGAACATGCATGATAATCGACATAGCATGCCTCAGTGACAACATGTTCGATGTAGACGAAGAAAAAAATTAATCAACTAAGACGATTTAAAGTGGAAAATACGAAGATTGTCGTCAATAACGAGTGTAGACGTGATACCAATAGTAATTGGTGCACTTGGAAGTATCAGCACTCAACTACGAACATGGCTGAAAAAGATCGGTGCAAGTGTGAAGGTAGAACACCTACAAAAATCAGCTTTGCTTGGAACTGCAATAATTCTTCACGGGGTTCTTGAAGTATGTCCAGTAAACAAGTGTCAACTTAGTCTGCTGGCTGTGGAAAGATGACACTTTCCATCATACTTAGCAAAATAAGGCTTGAGTTTCATAATAACAATAATAACAACAATAACAACGATGATGACGATGATAATAATAATAATAATAATAATAATAATAATAATAATAATAATAATAATAATAATAATAATAATAATAATAATAATAATGGGTTGATTACTACCTAGCTCAGATACCAGGAAACCCCAAAATGGCTGAAGTTCAAAAGATAGTGCTCATGGGAACTGCCCATATCCTACGTAAAATACTGTCTATGTGATCTCAAATTTTAAAACAAACACATAATTTTCTTATGGTTTCTTAAACATTCTCTAGAACAATACTATGTACAAATCCAAATATATGGTACCCTAAGCATAACACCTACATGAACTTCTAACTTGTTGTCTCTTGAGGTCTCTGGGTGAGACTTGGATCCAACTTGTACAAATGCAAAGGAAAAGTCAAACATAAAATAATAATAATAATAATAATAATAATAATAATAATAATAATAATAATAATAATAATAAACATTCCTACTATAGGCACAAGGCTTGAAATTTTGCGGGAAGGCAATAGTCGATTACATCGACGCCAGAATTTCACTGACACTTAATTTATCGACCCCGAAAGGATGTAAAGCAAAGTCGACCTTCTCTGTTGGGGCTGCAAATCCCCGCCTATGTTTCAAAGTTCTCCTTTTGTGTTATGACAGCCATCAGCTTTTCATTGTCCCCACTCACTAGCACGAAATCCCGCTACTGCGCGGATGGTTGTTGTTGGAGTGACATTTTTTTTCCTTTTTTGTGTTTTTGATTCTGTTATGGGTGTTTGTGATGGTGATGGTGCTTGTAGTGTTGGTGTTGTCATCGGTGTGTCTGTGTTTGCCGTTTCTGGGATTTCTCCCTTTTTTCTGTGTCTCTTGTTTTGGGTTTTTTTTTTACCTTTTGGGTTTCTCCTTCATCATCACTTGGATGCGTGGAGGAATCCGTGACTTGTATGTTTTTTTCTGATGTCGTTTGTTCTGGTTCTCTTGTAGTCGTTGTTGCTCCTACTACTGTAGCTTCCGCCACTGCTGCTGGTGCTACTCTAATTGCCACCTTTACTGTAACACCTGCCTGTTTTGTCTCCTCTTCCCAACGTGCATGGGAATAAGGGCGGTACGAATTATGGTACCTGTTGTCCCACCAGGCCTGAATTCATGGCGGATTCTCGCCTGCATTTGTACGGACGAGGGAGAAAATCTCCTTGGTGTTAAAAGATGGAGGAGGGAGATTTGGGTTGTGACTACCCTGGAAGTTCTTCTCCACGTGAAGCCAGAGCAATTAGAGAAAGTCCCAGACCTGATTCCCCTCTCGAATGAAGTAGAACTAAGTGTGAACGTGGAGAGCAGAATGCTGAGCTACCACGATTGTGGTTCAACAGGCCACTTACAGTTTTCTGCCCACAGAACCAGAACAGAAGGGCAGAAAGAAATGTTCAAACGAAAGCACCACAACCCATGAGTCGGCAAAAACAAGAAGACGAAGAAGAAGAAGAAGAAGAAGAAGAAGAAGAAGAAGAAGAAGAAGAAGAAGAAGAAGAAGAAGAAGAAGAAGAAGAAGAAGAAGAAGAAGAATTTAAAATTTTAGCACATGGCCAGCAATTTCGTGGAGGGGCTATGACGATTGCATCGATTCCAATACTCAACTGGAAATTACTTTATCGATCCCGAAAGAATGAAAGGCAAAGTCAACCTCGGTGGAATATGAACTCAGCTATTTATCCTCAGTTCAAATTCTGCCGAGGTCGACATTGTCTTTCATACTTTCGGGAGCGACGAAATATGTACCAGTCAAATACTAGGGTGGACGTAATTGGCTACACCTCTCTTCAAAAATTATTATAATCAGCAACGTATCAGCAACTGTCTCTTGCTCTGCTAGATTAAAAGCAAATCTAGCAAGTATCTATGACTAAAAGTTGTTTTCTTCTTAGACACAGCACTTCTAGTTCTTTAGTAGTCAATGTAGTAAATATGTTATCAGCCACTTATGAACCATCTATAAATACGCTTCTCTGTGTATATTTGCTTTCTTTCAAGAGAGGTGAGTATGAAATCCGGGTAGTTTTATCGATTGACGGGCTAAAATTGCCTTAGAAAACATTTTGTTGATGTGTTATTTTACATTTAGAACGTTCGTTGAAATACTCACTCAGTCTCAGTCAACTGTGACGTTCATCAACACAAAGTAGACAGAAAATAGAAGCGCGATGTCGTGAAGTACATTTTCTCACCTTGGTACGTTAGTCTCTGAGTTTATTCAGAATAAGTAACTTATTTGCATATATGTAGATGTGATATGTAGTATAACTGATAATTAGTTTGTTATATCAAATGCGCTTTTTTTTTTACGAATTTCATGGCTAAATAAAAACAAAAAGAATAAATCGACCATGACAGTGTTTGAACTCTAAATGGCAGTTAAAGAATCAATATGCTGCTTACATACAAGTTCACGAAGGTGCAGAATGGGAAATTGTTATAATGAAGCATTAGTATTCCCAAAGAACATTCACCTGGGAATATAACAAAAGCGTGCTCGTACAAAGCAGTAGAGCACCAGGCTAAATATACTGCTTTTAAACAAGTTGTTGTTGTTGGCACTCTGTCGCTTACGACGTCAAGGGTTCCAGTTGATCCGACCAACGGAACAGCCTACTCGTGAAATTAACGTGCAAGTGGCTGAGCACTCCACAGACACGTGTACCCTTAACGTAGTTCTCGGGGATATTCAGCGTGACACAGAGTGTGACAAGGCTGTCCCTTTGAATTACAGGCACAACAGAAACAGGAAGTAAGAGTGAGAGAAAGTTGTGGTGTAAGAGTACAGTAGGGTTCTCCACAATCCCCTGCCGGAGCCTTATGGAGCTTTAGGTGTTTTCACCCAATAAACACTCACAACGCCCGGTCTGGGAATCGAAACCGCGAGTCCGCTGCCCTAACCACTGGGCCATTGTGCCTCCACTTTATACACGTATCAAAACTGAAAATTGAATTTAATTTCCAGATACAAAGAAAATAATCTATTGACGAAAGTGATAGAAATTTGAGTTGACACTCAAGTTAGTAAGAGTGGCTATTCTGTATGACGTTGAAAGAAGCGATTACAGATGCTACTGGGGAACGTCTGCATCCTCTTGTTCCCAGACACGTGCACGTTATTTTAATTCATTACATTCAGCATAAAATTGAGGGGGAGATGCTTTGACAGTTTTGATTTACAAGACAAAACAATATTTGATCGAGTTTCAAATTAGAATTTCAAAGTAGAACTAAAACCCCTATGCGGAAGAAACATAATCATACTTTCTACTATGGGCACAAGGACTGAAATTTAGCGGATGGAAGTAGTCGAATACATTAAACCCAGTACTTGATTGGTGGTTATTTTTTCGACCTTGGTGGAATTTGAACAGACGAAATGCCGCTAAGCATTTTGTTCGGCGGGCTAACGATTCTATCTGCTCACCGCTCTTTGAAGAAACATAATACGAAACGTTCAGTCTGATGCCTTACTGCTTAGACAGTGACACTTTCTAAACATGCAAATAATTGATAATTTTAGGTAAGGCATCACATCGCGTATTTATTATGGAAATATAAATTTGTAATGTTCACGTATTAAAATGATTCGGTAGTAAAATAGAAATATAATAAATTGGGTAGCAAACAACTTTCAAGAATTGGCTGTTTGTTTCTCTACCACACTTGCTATATACCTGAATGTCCGTTTCTTAGTCATACATTCCTTTGGCACACAAAGGACTTGAATGAAATTATAGTACTTGTTCTGATCAATGATTATCCGAACTGTTGATATAGTAACGAAGCTAAAGCACGGATAGTAAAGCTGCTTGGCACAGATTAGTCGTGAACACTGCTGTGCATGCGTACTAAGTGTTAACGTTCTAGCTAACTGCCGCTATTTGCAGAAGTGCTTGGAAGGAAGGTTTGTAGCGTGTGATCGTCGCACATTGACCATGACGGAGAAAGTTGAGCAGAGAAACTTTATCAAATTTTGCCAAAACTTTGGCGATACCTACTTAGAGGCCTATGCAAAGTTCTCTAAAAGTTTTCATCGTTCTCGACACAATCCGAGAGATCTTGTGTAACTGAAACCCAAGTGTATTTTTAGTCAATTGAAAGCACTTTTCTACATTATTTACATTTGACGGATATTTTTCCTCATCTTGTTTATTGTTAACGCAACGTTTCAGCTGATATACCCTCCAGCCATCATCGGCTATCTTGGGGAAATTTCAAACCTGGGTTCTCTATTATTATTATTATTATTATTATTATTATTATTATTATTATTATTATTATTATTATTATTATTATTCAGGTCACTGCCTGTGACCTGAATAATAATAACAACAACAACGAAAAATACCTTAGGAATGAGAACCCAGGTTTGAAATTACCCCAAGAAACTTGATGAAGGCTGGAGGATATATTAGCCGAAACGTTGTGTTAACAACAAATAAGATGAGGACAAATATTCGTCAAATGTAAATAATGTAAACGATCTACATAATTCATCTCTTAAATATAGAACTGAAAGCACTTTTGACACAAACTTAGCAGACACGTGACTCATGTTCAAATCTTCAGTGATAATGGACTGAACTGAACCGTAACTAATCTGTATATCCCCGGATAACTCACGGATAGCGATTCCACGATTTCCCTTCACAGCTTCGCGCACATCTGCAATGTCTTTCTCAGATGTACTGGTTGCGAGTCTCCGAGAAAGTTCGACAATATCAACATTTTTTTCGGTAGTCTTGGAAACGTCTGAACCACTCGTACACTTGTGTGCAACTCATACAATCTTCTCCATACACTTTCTGCAACTTTGCACAGGCCCCTGAGCAGGTATCGCCATGACAACTTGCTCTGTCATGGTCAATGCGACCATCATACGCTACACACCATCCTTTCAAGCACTGCTATAAATAGCGGAAGTGAGATATAATGTCAAAACTTAGTACGCATGCGCAGCAGAGTTCAAGGTCAATCTGTGCCAAGCGGCTTGACTGCGTGCTTTAGCTTCGTTACTATGACAACAGTCCAGATACTTATTGATCAGATCGCTTAGAAACGTAATTTCAACACATTAAAAATAATCATTTACAATTTGATTAATGTACAGAACATTGTACAGGGAAGCGTTAGAAAGTCTGTTTTACATTTTTACCTTTCTGTATCACATTAATGATGTAAATTTAAAATAAAACATTTAGAATAGATTATTGTAATAATTGAAACCGGATCTACACTTCTCATTGACAGTTAATATATACTATATACTCGTACATATTGAAATAATAAGAAATACAGCGTTCTTATAGTAACCTCATTTCTGTGCGCCGTTCTTTTTTTCTGGAATCATTAATAAATTTATCCATCTTATGAGATCAGGGCAAATGTGAGAGAATTCTAGTTATAATATGCCCTGAGGTTAGCCTATTGAAATTATGTCCTTTTCGTCTCTTTTTGTCTTCGCTTTTCTTAAAAGTTTAGAATCGACTTTTCTCTTTTATGAAAATTACTAATTAATTTTTTCTTTCTTTCTATTGCTATATAATTGAAAATTTTTCAAAGTTATAGTCTTTATTTAAATTACTTTGTATAAATTATTATCATTTTTGTTCCAGTTTAGTTTTGTTCATGTATGTTCCTTAACTCTTACAACTGGATTGATTTTGTTTGGTTTTTACTTTCTCTTTCTCTTTCTATGTTTTCTCAACTTTAACATTTTCCTTTACTTTTTTCTCAATGTGTCGTTTCTATCTAATTTTATCCTCTCTTTATTTTCACTTTCTTTTCATACTTTCTCTCCTTTTCTTCTTCAAATCCACTTCTTTTTCTCTTCCCCTCCATTTCCCGTTCTTTTTCCTTCGGTCCCCTCCCATCCCGCCTCTTCTCCTCTTCTTTCTTCCTTTCTTTTCTCTTCTTCATGCTTCTCATCTCTTTCCTCCGCCCTTCTTCCTCTAGCTTCTCCTCTTCCTTTCTCTTCTCCTTTTATACTTTCCTCTTCATCATCGCCGTTGTCCTCTTCAACTTCTTCCTCAGCATCTTTTCCTTTATAATATAGCAAATTTCCAGTTATAATGAAAGAGATTTGCTTTCCTAATCCAGAAAATAAAATTCAAGAAACATAAAAACACAAAGCTAATTCGAGTTTAATTACAATTTATTTTATTTCATAGCTTTTATTCCATTTCCTGTTTTTTTTAAAAATTTTTATTAATTATCGTGTCTATTTCCAGTAATCTTTATCATCATTATTGTTAACACTAGCGTGAACATTATTCGCATCATAAACACTATCATCATCCTGAGTAGTATTGCCACTAGCATGATGGTGTGAGAGAAGTGATAGAGTTGCCAACTAAATGCCTTATAACGTTTACTTCTAAGATTAAAATACTCCAGGACTAATTTTTCTAGACTTCACAGGCACAAAATAAATATGAAATACATAGATATATGAATAAACATTTCTGACTTGTTGCTGCCTTTAATGATAATAATCCTTTCTACTAAATGCACAAGGCCTGAAATTTTGGGGGCAGAGGACTAGTCGATTACATCGAACCTAGTACTCCACTAGTACTGAATTTATCGACACCGAAAGGATAAAAGGCAATGCCAACCTCGGTGGGGTCTGAACATAAAACATACAGACGGACCAAATGCTGCAAAGCAATTTTATCCAGCCTGTTAACGATTCTGCCAGCTCGCTGCCTTAAATAATAATTATTATTATTATTATTAGTTACATTATTTACAATTGATGGATATTTGCCCTCATCTTTTTTGTTGTTAATACAACGTTTCAGCTGATATACTCTCCAGCATTCATCAGGTGTCTTGGAAAATTTCGAACCTGGGTTCTCATTCCTAAGGTATTTTTTCGATGTTGTTGTTGTTATCATCATCATTATCATTATTATTATTATTCAGGTCACTGACTGGAATCGAACTCGGAATCTTGGGGTTAAGAGCGCGGGCTACTAACATCAAGATTCCGAGTTCGATTCCAGGCAGTGACCTGAATAATAATAATAATAATAATAATAATAATAATAATAATAATAATAATAATAATAATAATAATAATAACAGCAGCAACAACATCGAAAAATACCTTAGGAATGGGAACGCAGGTTCGAAATTTCCTCAAGACACCTGATGAAGGCTGGAGGGTATATCAGCTAAAACGTTGTGTTAACCACAAACAAGAAGAGGACAAATATCCGTTAATTGTAAATAATGTAAATAATGTACGTAATTCCTCATCTCTTAATTATAGAACTGAATAATAATAATAATAATAATAATAATAATAATAATAATAATAATAATAATAATAATAATAATAATAATAATAATAATAATGATAATAAAAATAATAATAATAATAATAATAATAATAACAACAATAACAATAAGAATAATAATAATAAAACAGAGAATTAAGAATTTTTATTTGCAGCACAAGACCAAAGCCTCCCGACCAGAAATGATCAAAAACATAATGAATAGAAGCATAACAAGTAACTGCAGAATATGTTGAGACGGACAAGAAAAAATAAATCATAATATCTCTGGCTGCCCAATCCTGGCTAAGAAGGAATATATTCACAGACACGACAGAGCTGGGACCTATATACACTGAAAGCTATGCCAACACTATGAAATAACAACAGAAAAAAAGATGGTATAAACACACACCAGAAAAGGTCACAGAAAACGAAAAAGCAACCATACTTTGGGATAGGCCAATACACACAGATAGAGAAATCAAGGATAATAGGCCCAGCAGATTACAACGTTTCTCTAAAAGAAATGGAAAAACTTTCAAAATACAAAGACCTGGAAATAGAGATAACTCGAATGTGGAATCTAAAAACAGAAACAATTCCTATCATAGTAGGCGCATTAGGTATGAAAAAAACATATTCAGACAAATACATAACAAAAACACCAGGACTTACAAATATATATAACAATCAGAAAATTGCACTACTTGGCACTGCACACATCTTACGCAAAACACTTTCAATACAGTAACCATAAGAGCATCACAGCAAACCTCAGCACATACCCAAGGCACACAGAGTTGCGCTCGGTAGTGAAGTGAAAGCACGCTATAAAAATAAAACTACTGAATAACAACAACAATAAAAACAATGATAATTTTTGCCAGGAAAGTGCCAGGAAATACTACCAAGGAAACAAAAAGGATGTAGGAAGAGTTTTCAGGTTACAAGGATCACCTGGTCACCGATAAAACAGATTTGAGGTGTTGTAAAGACCAACATACAAACATGTCTATGGCTTGGATTCACTTTAAGAATACCCATAACAATGACACATAGGAAAGTTAACATGGATTACCGATGTTGGAAGAAAGACCCATCATTGAACTATCTTCTGTTTATGGTTGACCTGATATTGTTTGGGAAATTTGAAAAACAGATTCCTTAACGAAAACAGTTCAGAATTTGGGTAGGGACATCGGTATGGAATTTGGGATCACCAAACGCTCAGTACTTAATGTAAAAAGAGGGAAGAAAGCAGCCTGCAGATGATTGCAGTTACCATCAGGATTGTCTAAATAGCTGCATCTCATTTCTTGTTTACATGTGACGTCTCGGATACAAAACGTCGTAACAAAATTAGTGCTGGCTTAATGTCTATAGAAAATCCGTAGCGATGACCTTAACACGTGATGTAAGTGCACTACTAACACAACAGTACACGGTTTTGACACGTAAAACATTTAATATACTTTGTAGCATACTATGGTTGCATAACGAAATGCCGTGTACCTACATGTCATTAATATTCATCTCCAGCTAACAAAAGAGATTCTTGGGCAGCAGATAGATTTGTTACAGATAGCAGTTAAACACCTCATTTTTTAACTTGTAGATCTTCCTTCAAGAAGATCTATACGTTCAAGTCGTGAGATCTGAAACGATTAATTGCAGATTTATTTTTAATACGTTCAGGCATGTACTGACGGAAAATACGCTGGTCTTCTTTTTGTGACTATAGTTTTTTTCCAATAGACACGGCTCATTGACGTCCGGGATTCTGGGGCACCGACGTTAGACCATGTCGTGTCTTGTCAGTCAGAAGCAAAAGGATCATTGAGTCTAAACCAAGCCACTAACTTTGATTATACTCTCAGCCAAGTAATAAAGGGTAAAGGGCAAAGATTCAAGAATGACCATTAGATTACACCTACAAAGCTTCCCTCCGAGGTGCCAGTCCAGCCAAAGTTGTTTAGGGAAGACCAGCAGTCGCCTATGCATACCAGCCTCCTATCTCCGCGCCACCGATGTTATCCAAAGGAAAGACAAAGGCCGATACAGCTTGGCACCATTGGCATCTCTAGGGCTGAGTGAACTGCAGCAACGTGAAATAAAGTGTCTTGCTCAAGAACACAACACACAGCCAAGTAGTATGTTATATGTTCGTAAAAATAAGGAATCGTCACGTCTGGAATGCTTTTCATATTATGTTCGCTCCATCAGAGCCGTTTTGATATTACACTTCAATATCAGCATCAGACTTGCTTATCCGGCGCATCTTTATTCAAACCGACTGCTTGATTTGATGGGGATTCATCTGAAATTTCTTACAGGACAAAAACAGCGGAATGGCTCCCTCATTGACTTTTATGCAGAGATGTATTTGAAATGATATCTGCAGAAGGAATCTATACACAGATTAACAAGAGTTTATTCCTCTTGTGACTTTCGTTTTACCATCCAGAATTGCCATAATTCTTATTGACCGTACACAATATTAATAAATGAATGAGAGTTGACACATTTAACCTGGCGGATATAGAAAACCTAACTATATATAAATAAACGGAGATACGTAAACTAGATTCGTCAATAACTAAAACATATAACCGAAATATATTCCTTTTTCTTTCAAGTAGGGAAGATATATTTTATTCGTATCGTTCAAGGATTCATTTTGCCAAGTTATAGGGATGCATTCATTGCTAAGAAAATGTACAAATCTGTACGTTTATTTGTGGGAGAAAAAATAATTGACGAGAACTTAATAATTCAGGAGTAATAAATCTTGGTGGTTGGCGAGAAATGCTTCGATGACTAATTTCATCATCAGGCTCTTTATTGATGATTAGCATTATTGTTTGTGGAAGTATTTTTAATGATTTTGTGACAGTTAATGTATACAATTTCAGAATATCTATATATTACTGATACTCTACATAAGCCTCACACCTGAGATTTGATTTCAAAGTCAACCACAAAGAGAGTTGAATATTATTAAGGAACATTAACGAATATTATATATGAATATAGATGTAAAAAATATTTAGTATACGGTATTTATTTCATCGCTTTAATAATTTTTTATTTACCAACTCTATTATTTTGCTGAAAAATAAACGAAATTTTAGTACAATGCAAGAATCTAAATTATTTTTCTTTCTTTGCGTTTCCCCTGTCTCTACCTCTTATTGCTACTTGTTAGATTTATTCTTGTTCTATGTTTGTCACTAAAATAGTGTAAAGAGGATATTTTGGTGGATTTGAGTAAGTAGTAAATATCTAGTGAGCCGCAAGCAAGAACAGTTTCGTTACTTTATACAAACGCACTTTGCAGCTTCCTCGAAACGTTGTATAATAAGACAATAGAAATGCGCACACTTTCTTTTAATTTGAACTGCAAATCTTTCTAATATTGATAGACTAATGACCAGTAATATATTAGGTCAATTCAATAGGTTATAGCCTACCCTTTAAAGGCAATTTACTTGTTCCTAAATAAGAAACTAATATTGCAAGATGTTGTCAAACGTCCAGTCAAATTTTTTTAATTATTCTAGTTGAAGAAACTGTAGAAGAATATAGCAAGAATATATTATAAAACAACTCTCTTATTTTTACATTTCTTTCTTCCCTTTGATAAACTTATTGGCCTTTACTGTTTTTCTTGTACATAATTTGTGTGTATTTTGCTTTATTTTTATCATTACTCTTTGTTTCTATTTTATTAGCCTTTTGATTTTTATGTAGTAAAGAATCTCAAAATAAAAATGTGTGGTAGCTTTTTTTATTCTTTCTTTTTTATGTATTGTTTCTTCTATCCATTCTTTTATTTAATGATCTTAGAGAAACATTGATTTATGTATTTATTCAAAGACAACGTCTATTTTGATCCAAAACGCGTCTACGTTTGGTTAACCTTACCAAACAAATGGCCAACTATATTAAAAGTCTTTTCAGCCAAAAGAAAACAAAACGTAAAATAAGTTTTGGTTAAAACACAATGTCTTGTCTTATTCTCTCTTGTATTTTTTTTTTAATTTTCTCACCCTATAGCGATGAATAACACTAAAGTTACAACAAAAGTGATTCAAAATGAATAAAAATAGCCCATATACTTCAACTTTGAAATACACTCTTGTTTTAAAAAAAGAAGACTCCGAGAACTATAAAATATTCAGAGACCTAACCTCGCTTCAGTTTCACACCCACACCCACACACACAAACACATATATATACATATATGTATGTACGTATATATACACATGCCTATTTACAGGTTTATATATAGTATATGTTTACGTATATATATTTATATATATATATATATACATATGTATATATATATATAT
>NC_068983.1:156690076-156694428 GCF_001194135.2 Octopus bimaculoides
ATATATATATATATATATATATATATATATATATATATATATATATATATATATACATACATACATACATACATACATATACGTATATATATATATACATATACTCACACACCAACACATCACTATCCAACCTAAATCACGCTCCTATACTTCAGCACTCACCTCTACACATGACAGTCACTAACCCCTTATGCATATCTCAAATCACGGATACATTCCTATACATGCGCTCTTCATCTGTTCTCCTTTCTAACTCACATAACCCCCCCCCCATAAAACTGCATTCCCAAATCTCATTACTCGTTTTTTTGTCCTTCTCAACCAGTCTTCTACATCCGTACTCCTACTTTAGTTTCCTTTTATACTATTATATTTAATTTTTCGGTGTTTGAACTTCAGCTTTACAAACTGGACGGGCAGCTGACTAGTTTTACAGCCAAGGTGGATTACAATGGCATTCACTGAACAATTTAGTTAGCAAAGTTTGAGCCCTAAGGAGTGCTTATAAAGTACTTGCCCGGATTTTTACTCCCATTTTCCCTTTTTATGCGTATATATATGATGGATTCTCTCGTCGTTAATGGCAAATGAAAATAAGCAGTAATCATGTTTTGTAGACGCGCATATGTCTCTTGAGGCTTGCTAGTGCCTTGCAAACCTTTTGGTAAATGGAACAAGTTGAGGACTTAGTTTCTCGAGGGTTTGTGGATCATTTACGACATATTTTCTTGAGTGGACTGTAAGACTAGCTATGCTCAATGCCACAAGACTACAGTGACTGTGTTGTTGCTGCCTTGCATTTGGAAGAATATTCCAGAAAATTCCGATTTAATCCATGACACTGCATGGTGTAATTTCGAAACTATTATCAAAAATTTAAGATTTTTTCAAAAGCTTCTAAAGCTAGAACAGTTGTTATATGTTATACAGATAAAATACTATTCAAGTATTATTGTTAAGTTTCTTACTTATCAAAATAGTAATGGTGTGTGCCATGTAGTGCGAAATAAATATATGGAACCAACAGAACCCGCTCATTTTACTTGTGTTACAAGGCCACATTTTATTAATTCCATCTCTGTCAATAATGACTTTACAGAAAAAGAAACCACAACTGTGTCAATGAATCCCGAATCACGAAAAAGAAAAGAATTTCCTTTGATTATCACAGGAGTTCATAAACTGAATTTACATATTTTTTACCCTCCTCGGTAGAAAAACCATAGAAATATTTTTACGCTATACATGAAACAAAAAACAGCATAATATGATGGCATACACTATACTGCGCCGAAGCAAATTATTAATGATATGTTTTCATATTTCTGCATTTCGAGCCGAAAGTTCGGTGTTGATTTGGCTTTCTTCTGTCTATAATCAATAAGTAATTAAGAGTAATTTGATCCAAATTAGTGTATCTTTTCCTGTAAGACATATATAAAACCTTATATTATGCAAAAGAAAAAATACAGAACCTATGTATACGTCGTAAGATTCCATGAAGTATTATTTCTTCACTCTATATTTCAGTATTAAATCAAATGGGTTCAACTTTGCTTTTCATTCTGTCAGTGTTGATAAAATACGAGCTGCAATTTTATAAAATTCATTGGATAATAAATATTACAGTCAGTTAAATCATATTATAACCAAGATTTTAAGATCCTACGGCCATATGCATTTCTCAGAATAGAAAAGCGAACACCATTCACTCCACAGTTCAGTATATTCAAATATTGCCATCATGCCCTAGTTTAGCTTTAACCACTCCAAACTTGATAAATGAAGTACCAGCAACATATTTTTGTATGTTATCCAATCGATTGTATCCACTAATACCTCACAAACAGAAGTATTGCACATGTTTAAAAAGGAAATCAATAAATCGTTGGTTCTGTCCTTGTGATCTAACGTAAAATTATCCATCTTTCATCTAAGGCTTATTGAATATCCATTTATCCATTCGTTATTAAAATTTATTTCTATAGAGTTATATCAATAACACCGGAATAAAAGGCTAAAAGGCACGAGGTTAATAACTGAATCCATTTTAATATATGAACTTATCTTGTGTTGGCTACTATTGGGTTTAAACCGTAGAAATTATTTTATTTTAATGCAAGCTATACATATATTATTTGCACACATGTATGTGTGTGCGTGTGTGTGTGTGTGTGTGTGTGTGTGTGTGTGTGTGTGTGTGTGTGTGTGTGTGTGTGTGTGTGGAGAGAGAGAGAATACGAGTGGTTTAGTTCACTGGTGATCGAAATGAATAGGTACACAGAATAAGTGCTATAATTAGTCATCCGTTAGGTTCCAAGATCACAGCTGAGGTGGATCTAGGGATCCTTATTATACTTCCGTGTTAGTAGGTATATATTAAAAGAAAAAGTACAACAAAAACCAAGGCAGAACAAATATCGCAAGTCATTTATAATCATTTAGAGTGAGGTGAATTTGAAGTCTTACAACTGTTTCTGGGATATCCCAAATAATAGGCTATCATGTGTGTACACTGAGTATACCGTCATCAGAGACAAGGTGAGTATGTATGAAAGTTCCAGACAGCGAAATTCGCAGTTTATAAGGAATAAAATAGAAGCATAAAGAATAAAAATAGATAGAATACAGACAGGAGAATTCACCTTTTTCCAGAGGGTATGGAGGTTGGTCCGTACATCCGTGAAGGTATAGGCCCTTTGGTATAACCCCAGGTAAATCCAGGTATAATCCAAAATAATCCCAGATAAATTCAGGCAGTATTATGGCAGCATTTTGAATGATGCGTTCATGTTGAAGTAATGGATTGAGTAATGGACTAACTTACCCCATTACTTCAACATGAGCGCATCATTCAAAAGACTGCATGGATTTACGTGGGATTCTACCTAAGGGCCTACAGCTTCACGGCTGTGCAAACCAACCTTCATACCCTCTGTGAAAACATGAATCGTGAACTCTATTCTCTTGTCAATATTCTTCTATCTACATTTGCTTTGTGTTCTATTTTATTCCTTATTATTATTTAGTCAATAGATGCTCAGATATGCACGTGAACATACAACCACACAAACACACTCAGAAACACAAACACATATACACACACACATGCACGCATTCACATACATACATACATACATACATACATACATACATGCACACACACATAGATGCATACATACATGCATACATACAAATATGCATATGTGCGTGTGCATGTATGAGGGTGTGCTTTCTCTTTAATTTAGAGTAAATTTTGATCGGCCACATTCGATTTGTAACAAGATGGTGAAGGAAAGCAACTTTTTTTTTTCATCATCCCTTAAATTTCAAGGTCTCGCATTAGTATTCTTTTCCAAAGAATCCAAGTCCAGCCATAATTTGCTCCAGGTAGGTTGGTACGCTTTCTGTTGCTCTAATGCTAGTAGGTATGAAACTGAAAGTGTATCTTGGCTGCAAGATATGCACATTCTTTATAAACGGCCCATATACGTTCAATTTCTCCTATATTTTTCTGATTTCTACTACAGGACATATCTTTTCTATGGTGCAACAGTATCCCGACAATTATGTTTTAACTTCACTGTTTCAAATTTTAGGGTCCGCCTGTAATATTTTGACCCTTCGTTTTCAATATGCGATCAAGTGCCAATCGAGGGTCTAGACAAATATAATAAATATATCTGGCCCTAATCCTTTATTCTGTTTATTGTCTTTTCCCTCGTCCGTTCACTAACGGTCTAATCTCGAGCCCGTTTCGTTTTGTAATGGTTTGGTCCCATTCCAGGCAAGTTTCATGCCGGTGCCTCCAGAGAGGAAGCAATATTATTGATAATGGTCGAAATTGCGTTTGAACCTCTGGCCGATAACTGATGAGGAGTTGATGACATTCTGTGTTTTCTGTTCACCTGGGTATTTAGTATATGATTGTTTCTTTATTTATTTACTACACGTCTTTGTGAATTATATATATATATATAGGTTAAGTCATATTTTCCGTTTGTTGTCTTCTTTTCATTTAATTCTGAAAATATTATTTATGTAATGCACACAGACTTTAATTTTTTACTGATATATATATATATATATCTCGAAGCAAACAACAGGTATCTTTCCATATCGAAGATAAATATTTGCTGAAACCGACACAAAACTCGGTACCTGTTGTTTAACGACGGTCCTGCATTATATCCGTTGAAAAAGAAAGTAAATAGTATATATACAACGCACATGAATGTGAGTGAACCAAAGCGAACAACCATCTTCGAAGGAATCCACGCACGTGGTGAGAGATTGTAAAGATAGAAATCTGAACTAAGTTTTATTCTTTATTTCTAAGTTTTATTCAATAT
>NC_068983.1:156696697-156697421 GCF_001194135.2 Octopus bimaculoides
CAAACTCTGTATGTGATACTTTAATAGTACACATAAAACAAATTGATGTAGTTGTATGCTCAACATACCGTCCACCAAATACCACAAAGCAGGAAGGTAAATTTGAGGACAGCCTCAGACGCATAGAAGAGGTCCTGACAAATCTGGACCAACACATCAATATACTTTTCCTAGGCGACTTTAACCTCCCAAATGTTAAATGGCCTGAAGGTCACATCCTCTCTGGGATGTCACTGCATGAACAAAGCCAGGCAAAATCATTGCTAGAACTATCCAACATGCTGTTCATGGAACAAGTGATACTCCAACCAACCAGGGGAAGCAATATTTTGGATCTCTACTTCACAAACAATGTGAGCATAATTCATAATGTGAAAATAACGCCCACATCTCTCTCAGGTCATAACATTATAGAATTAACTATGTATGGTCCTAGACAACCCACTGACACCCACCCCACCAGGAGGACTCAAGCAATATCCAACCTGAATTTCCACAGGGCGGACTGGAAGTCAATTCGCAGAGAGATTCGAAATCAAAACTGGCATGACAGCCTTTCTATACAAGACAATGACCTCAAACTAAGTCATTTTATGTCAACCATACAAGACATATGCACCAAATACGTGCCATATAGAAAGACCAGCAAACATGCCAATAGAATTCCTAGAGACAGGAAAATCCTTATGAGACACAGAACAAAGGTCTCAAACCAGTTAAATAG
>NC_068983.1:156700162-156702218 GCF_001194135.2 Octopus bimaculoides
ATATACGAAGAGTGGGAGAGTAGGGTCTCACTGAATCGATGTCTTTTTTTACACTTCTCTAAAATTCTTGTTTTCACACGACTTGATGTATTTGTGTTCCAATGTAATTTGAGTATTCACCATTCTTGGGGAAGTTGGTACATGGAGACAGTTCAGAGTTCCCTGTTCTATTACAAAAGATGTTTGGTTAAACCGGCACCAATATTGCTCAAGTCATTGGAAATCACGGAAAGACAGAGTAACTAAGTTCATTCCTAATTATAGAAGACAGGCTAAATTGAATTCGTGACGCAGTAGAGTATGTTTTCTTCCTTTTTAAATGAGTATATATTATTCGTCTTCAACTTCTAGAAGTGCGTAAGAGTGCGGATGTATGTTTCTGTTTATATATGTTGTCCTGTTACTATATATACAGAGATATAGGTATATGTGAATATGTGTGTGCGTGTGCGCGCGTATGCGTGCAGATGATATCCGTGTGTACGTATACACATGTATACATATATACTTATATACACACCTACATATATATATACACACACACACACACACACACACACATATATATATATATATATATATATATATATATATATATATATATATATACAGACGCAGCTCTATCTTTAAACAAATTTGTGCCGATAACTGACTGTCCAGGTATCTACTTTCGTATCACTATATCTATATAAACTTTTTCGTGTTAGATCTCCTATCTATCTTTCTATCTATCTATTTATGCGCGTTTTCATTATTGCGCATGCAATTTGAAATAAACCAACAAAAATAGACCCAATCATGTTTGTGTTGTTATTGAGGCACGCATAATGACACAAGAACAAGTATATATGCACTCATATATGTCTGTATGTGTGTGTGGGTTTTTGCAGGAATCTATGTAAGTGTGTGCGTGTATATATATATATATATATATATATATATGCACGCACGCACACGCACGCACACACACACACACACACACACACACACACACACAAGAAAGATATACTACTACAGAAGATTTGTATACATATAACTACAGTAATAAATATGTAACTCGACGTGAGTGAATCGGCTTGTATCTATGTATGGAGATAATATGGTGCGACATATTGACTGAGATGTTAAATTGTAGTCATGTTCCAGGAAAAAGCTATGAAACACTTTATGAATAACTGTTCTTTATAGCTAGTGATATTTATGTATACATATAAGTAAATATACATGCGTGTATTATATATATATGGGGAGGGGTGTATGTGTGTGTATATGTATATATATGTATATGCATATATATGTATATGCATATATATGTATATGTGTATATATATAAAACTACAGGGGCCTTAAGGAGAAATACTTCTCTGACGAAATGCACCAATCGCCTCCAAAGAAATAATATGCAAAAGCAGTCCGTTCTTCAGATGTTATGCGCCAGACAGCAGCTGAGCAAGAGTCGTTTTTGTGCATGGCGCAAAAGATTGTGCAGCAGCTGACCTGACTACATCAAGCGCAAACGGGGAACCTTTCCCACCACTGCGCAAGACCACCACAATCAATAGACATGGGATGGCCTCCCCTAACACCTGCACAGTCGTCACGCCAATATTCTTACTACATTTTGGGGGCCTGTTGCATCATAACAACAAAAGCAAAATTTTTTTCCTGAGAGACCTTGCTGCATAGCACTCATGGAAACTCATCTGAGCCCTAATATAGAGAACGCAGAAGTGCACGTACCAAAATATACCATACTGCGAACAGACAGAAGAGAAAGGAACCATGGTGGAGTTGCTGTATACACCCCAGGACTTACTGCCATACTCAAATTCAGCATGTTACACTCTAATTACTACATACGACAACACAATATAGTCATATGCAATACATATTGCCCACCGACTGCTCCAAACCACATAGGAAGGTTTGAAGATTACCTCACAAGAATTAAGGAAATCATCACGAAACTGGAACACCGTGCATGTGTGTGTGTGTGTGAGCGTGTATGCGGGTATATATATACATACATATATATATATATATATATATATATATA
>NC_068983.1:156703017-156704456 GCF_001194135.2 Octopus bimaculoides
TATATATATATATATATATATATATATATATATATGTCTGTATGCATGTATGTGAGTGTGTGTATGTATTTCAACGACTGTACGAGTTTACCTGTATACCTTCCTTTTAATTTCTACTCTAAGCGCATATTTCCATACATTTTCTACATTGGGATAGAACTTTCCGTACCCATGAACGTAAACTTTCGCACCCATAACGACTGTATGTTCTGAAAATGTAACTTTCCCGAATAAGGTACACTTCATATTCAAAACTCTGATGAAGATATAGGATGATATCCTGGTACTCAACTAAGAATCCACCACATCCTATAGCAACACACACACACACACACACACACACACACACACATATATATATATTTCGAATAAATTAGAGAAAATAGAGTTGACAAATCTTAATTGCTTTTCAAACATACTTTCAAACATCGTCTCATATTTCACAGGTTAATTTGTTATATTATTTTAGAGATAGATTTTGACACGATGTCACATTGAAAGAAAGTCATGGGAGTTTTAATAATGATAATTACTAAAAGTGTTAATCTGGCAGCATGCTAAACAAGACAGCGGTTGTATAAGGATTCTGGTAATAGGCCTAATTATAATCTGGGATAATCTTACACTGTGATCGTGGCAGAGAATTTAAGATGTTTTCTATTCTTGTCTATGTTTCATTCCTTATCTTCTGGTCGATGCAGTAAGCAGCGTATTTTCCATTAAGGAACGTGTTATAAGCTATACTCTTTCAAAATCTAGTAATCTTTTGGCCTTTGCTGTGATCTCTACCTCAATACACAAGGCAAATATAAACAAATGACTTTATCCAAATATTCTGTAGAGACAAATACGGAGATTAGCCAGAGCAGTCCCGGCTTTACTTGGGAATCTTATGATGAGACACGTATTTATTTTTGTGCATCCGCGGAGAAATATAGCATATAGCTATTTATGTAGTCACAACAAATAATGACTTCAATAAATTGATAAAACCCGTTGGTATCTAGATCAAGCATGTTATTAAATGATACATCAGGAAGATTATTTTAAATATTGAATATATATTATAAGAAATGTCCCATCATGAAACACAAACTTTTGGCTGTCCCGTGATGGCTAATCAAAAACATTAAAAGATTTAAGCAAAAACATGTCTACAAATCTCTCTTTAAACAGAAATAGTGGTATTCGGGATGTAAGTTCAAATCACTTGAAGGCTACGAAGTATTTTCCATATTGAAAATCTCTGTATCTCATCTACTGACTCTCTCTCTCCACACACACACACACACACACATACATACATACATATATATATATATATATATATATATATAGTGTAGTATATTGCCACTTAAGTGTGGCTGACCCCTAGGGGTGGATGTTACTGTTGCTTTTAGCCCCATATATATATATATATATATATATATATATATATA
>NC_068983.1:156704466-156711068 GCF_001194135.2 Octopus bimaculoides
ACACACGACTGTGTCCTGTTTGCCAAGGGAGTTATCCCTCTCACCACGACCAGCAGCACGAACGTATCCGGATTTCAGGGTTATTTCCCTTCTTCGGCGTTCGACAGCTGATGACCTTGGTGAGAGAGAAAAACCTGGCAAAATCTTATATCTTCTTTTCCAGTGACATTCTTCACTGATATTGAAAAGGTGAAAACAAGCAATGTTAATTCTCTAAATGAAGTATTAACAGTAACTGCACGATAAAGTGTAGTATATTGCCACTTAAGTGTGGCTGACCCCTAGGGGTGGATGTTACTGTTGCTTTTAGCCCCATATATATATATATATATATATATATATATACATGTATATACAACAAATCACACACACACACACACACATAGATACTTATGTATGTGTATCTCTATATAAATATATACACATAAATATTTAAGTATATATATGAAGAGGAAGAGGGAGAGAAAAGACTTGAAAGAGAAAGAAGGAATGCAGGCATAGCGAGACAAAGACAAAGTTCGGAAGCACTTTTGAAAAACGGGGATAAATGCGGAAATATCTTATCCCCGCAAGTAAGCAAAACATTAAGATGACAGGCGCGACAAAAGGTTTAGTGCATCATATTCAATTTAGTTCCATAACCAATAATTTTTGGTACACAGAATCAGTCAAAAGGAAGCTGAAATTAAATATATGAAGTGCGTAAACAATTGAATTTCCTATAGAAAGGCTGTGAGAAATGTGCTTAAACATAGATAGATAGATAGATAGATAGATAGATAGATAGATAGATAGATAGATAGATAGATAGATAGATAGATAGATAGATTTATAACAAGATCAAGAAACGAATATATTTTTTAATGAAAGTAGAAATACAAAAACGAAAATTGCAAATGAGCGAATGAAATCTCACAAGAATGTGTGTAGTATTTGCAAATCCTTTTTCCGGAATTCTTCAAATATTCGAAATTATGTCACTTCGTTAACCTTCTGCCATTTTTTGAATCCTGTCGAACAATAAATTTCCACAGAAAAAAATCTAACGGAGAAAGTAAATGCATCTCAAAGAATAAGAATATATTGCGATGTTTTACGCGCAACTACGTGAAATTGTTACTATATAATTTGTACTCGGAACTATGAGCCATCTTCTATTTCTATGTATGTTAAAGCAAACTTATTAAATATTTCTTTGGCTGACCACATTTACTGGAAGCAAGATATGAACTAGGAAAGACAAGTTTCAGGGTTTTGCCTCAAACGAAACATAATATAGTGTCATTGTTGCTATGCAAATATGTAAGTCGGGTGATGAGCAGTCAGTAAGCTGTTGCAACTCGTATGCAACGCAAGGACATCCGTGGAAGATTCAACTTCAAAATAACTCTTCATGGAGCTGTGAAAATGACCTAGTGTTAATTTTTGGTTGTGCAATTCCATGTTAACTAGCGTTTCTTATATATTTCATAAGAGCATGATTGTTACGTATTATGATCCCTCGTTTGTAAAGTAGTCATATTGAAATAAAACAAATAAGCTGTGGTGATGGAAGATAAATCTCAGTCAAGCAGATTTGATTACTTGATTCTATTGAAGAAAAAACAGGAAAAAATCATGCAATCCTAAACTGCTTTTAGCTGCAGATTCATGGTATTATCTCAATATCAGAGGCCGTAAGAATTACTTCAGATTTTATCGACGCCTTCAACTAAGTGATTCGAAGCCATCCGATGTTAATTTATATTGCTAATGCTGTTGAGAAAGGCATGGATGTTACACAATCTCGTATCCTCGTTTTTCCTATATACTTCATTTCTTGTTCTTATATAGCAAAAATAAAATCGATATAATCACGAAGCAGCGTTAAAAAATCAAAAATAAAATATGGCAGCAACAGTTCCGGTGTTGATTCTGTTGGCCTCTTCTAACTCCCTGATGTAAGTCAATATTTATTTTTACGCTATATATTTTGCATTTTTGTTTATTTTCATACTCTTTTTCTCTCCTCATTCGCTTCTCTTTTGTCTTTCTTTCTTTCACATGTATTTTTTTCAGCTCTCGATCTCGAATAGTTTCCAAATTATCAAGTTAAGATGTTTCTATAAATGAATGTTGAACGCTTTAGCAGATCAATGGCTATGTGTTCGTCATCGATTGTTGTTATGTCTTTTCTTTTATTCTTCTCTTTTATATTGATAGATTTCCTGTTATCTGATCATTAGATGGTGATGGAACACCTGTCGAAAATTAAAGTTTTCGATAATCAATGAACAATTTACACACAGCCAGCTACTTTCGCTCAGCAGAAATGAAAACGTCAAGTGCAATAACTCTATCTGTTCTTTGCAAACAGATAAGACCTCCTCCAAAATTGCATTGCTTGACCAAGTAACTTGTTCAAGTAAGTATGAATGTACTTTTGTTTCTTCTTTGTTAATACGATATAGTATGTTAGGTTATTTTGTTAACTTAAGTATTTAAATAACAATCTATGATCAAATAAAAAAGTTCAGTACTCGAGCAGCAATTTATTTTGAAATTGATTTTTTTTTTTTTTTGTATTGGCTTATTGTAAAGAAAATATACCCAATTTATTGACCAGCGATGAAGGGGAAGCTGATGGTTTCAAGATCTGAATTTAGAACGTAATTGTATGGTTTTCCTCGGATTATCTCATTCTACAATTGTAATGAATACAAGTGAGCTGGGAAATGAATGGAATACCTGATGCGTGTCTTGTTGTGGCTACCCCCTCCTAAAAAAAAGGGGAATAGGCCTAACCCTAACCCTAACCCTTCTGCCTTTAGCAAATCTGTTTCCTTCATTTCTAGGTAAGTAAAGTTTGTCAGTACTACTTTTAAGGTGGTGCACCTTATGTATTGTGAGCAGCTTCCTAGTTTTTTCTCCTTAATTCCTCCTATGACTCGGCCTTTGTCAATTTTAGAATAGGATCAGAATATCCTAATACTATAATAATAATAATAATAATAATAATAATAATAATAATAATAATAATAATAATAATAATAATAATAATAATAATGTGTTTTGCATGCTGTTGATGTATGATAGATCAGGGACATATATTGGAGGTAGTGGAGACATTGACAGCAATATATCGTCAGAATAATTGGTTTATATAGAAACTCGATAAAAGTATTTGTCATGAGAAGAGTAGAATATATATGGTTTCAACTCCACCTCTTTGTCTGAGAGTAAAGAAAGAGAGAAAAACAGTTTTATTATCACTTTTTTACTAACCTGTGCATATTCACATATATGATCAATCACAAGAATGAACTCATGTCAGTATTCAACGTTTAACGTGTGCCCATGCCTGCATGTATTCATGCATATATATATGTATGTTTTTATAAAATAACTACGTACGTTTGTCATAGAAATCATCTCCCTCGTTGTGATATATTACCAGAGGAAAACCGACACGATTTAGCGCATCTTTGCTCTATTAATAATATCCAAGAAAACAAATAGTGGGTCCACATCCTGCATTGCCTGACATTACCACTGCTCTTCAAAATCTAACATACAATCTCAGTATGTTTACAAACATGTAATAGCTTTCATTATGCTCTAAATTCTGAAATATTTGATTAATTTCTGATTTTACTATTTCTGCATCTAGCTTATAATTTTAGTCAATAATTGTATATATGTCTGCTTTTGTAACTATATAAAATTAAAACTCTTACATTTTGCATTCTGGTTTTATAGAATACCACGAAATAAGAGACAATTTGAATTTGAGAATATAAAACTGTTCCGATTCTCTTCAGAACCTTATTCAATTCGTTTTACTGTTAACAATTTAGAAATATTGAAGCAAAATATCTGAATAGGAAGGTATATTCTTTGGTAGCTTATCCGAGGGTGATAAAAATGGACGGACCCTGCTAAAGAGGCACCAACAATATTGCAAGGTTGCATTTACAACAGTGGAAACAGTGGAAACACGTGTAGGTCATTATATATGCTGTATATAACTATTAACTACATTTTTTAGGTGTACATGTCTCCATAAACTTTATTAATATTATTTTCAATAATCACTCCAGACAGTTTTTACTGTCCAGCGAAGAAAACAAGGACTTACCCATCGGAAAAATTCACGGAAATATACATATTTATAAAATATATATTTTTATATATTCATGCTATTATTTTTCGATATCAGTCTGTAGTGTGCATCAATTCTCAAAATATAAAAATTCACAACCAAAGATAGTCACAGATGTTGGATACTGATCGTTGTGGTTAACCGTTAACTGGAACTTAACTGAGAGATAATACGCTATCCACTCGGATAATCCATCCCTTCAAACTCTCGAAGGTGACTATGCTGGTGCAATGCCTTGGAGAATTTTTAGTCGGATAAATTGACCACAGGACTATTTCTTTTTCAGCTTGGTACTTTTTCAATCGATTTCTTCACCTAACCACCATCTTACGATGACGTAAACACGCCGACACCGGTTTTCAAGCGGTGGTAAGGGATTATCACACACATACACACATTAGATATATATATATATATATATATATATATATACATATGACGGGCTTCTTTCAGTTTCCGTCTACCAAATCCACTCACAAACCTTTGGTCGGCCCGAGACTCTAGTAGAACATTCTTGCCCAAGGTGCCACGTAATGGGACTGAACCCGGGACCAGGTGGTTGGGAAGCAAGCTTCCTACCAAATAGCAACGTTTGCACCTATGTGTGTGTTTGTGTGTGTGTGTGTGTGTGTGTGTGTGTGTGTGTATGTGTGTGTTTATTTCTATATATGTATCGGTGGTTGTCTGTATGTATACACGCACACATACATATACATGTATGTATGTATGTATTCATATCTATTTATAAATGTGGAGAGAGAGACAGAGAGACAGACAGAGAGACAGAGAGAAAGAGATACAGCATAATGGACTGCCTAACAGTTTCTGCACCAGTTTGATAGCATTTTAAATGCACTGAGATGGCTCCAACACAGATGCCCCATATTTGGCTTTAGTAAAGACGATTACATCATTCTGCTGAAAGAAAGTACTTCATATTGTAGTCTATTAGATACTACTGTAGTAATTAAATGATGTGGTCGATGGAGTTAAATATCGAGTGGTGTCTTCTAACGGATTAGGTCGACCCACTCTGAGTTATTTACGAAAACGGCATTCCTTGGAATAGAAGATATAAACAGACATATTGTCTTCCTTCAAGAGCGCTTCTCGCAACGCCAAATTATATCAGAGCCTTAGTTGTAGATATGCACAACAACAACAAAGGCTGAAATGCACACAATAATAAAATTCATATGTCCTGTAGTATGTGGCCATGGATCCTATCTAGCGAACCTGGTGCCATCAGCCTTTTCTATTCTATGTTTGCTTGGTCGCACCTTGAATATTGCTGCCAAGCGTTGTCCCCTTATATAAACAAAACCTTGAAAACTGATGCACACTACAGACTGATCTTGAAAAAAATAACAGTATGACAGGCATTGATTATTGGATTATCTCAAATTCTATTCTCCTCTACGCTGCTGTGAGGAATACATACATCTTATAATGTGGGAAAATATTCCATCAGCATTGTCTAAATCAATGGTTATCACATGGGGTCCATTTGGCCTCCTAAGAGACTATATAAGATTTTGGGGTCCACGCAACAAAATAGTAAATTGGGGATCCACAATATGAAACTATGTTGTTTCAGATGCATGTGTTGGTATTTATTGCAAGAAAGAGTTGGCTTTCTTTCTCTAACAATTCAACCTACACAAGGGAATGTGGAAAGAGAAAATAAGAATTTTGAAAGAAGTTTCTATGAAACTTGTTTTAAACATCGAATGGCTACAGGCGTCCACCAGAATAAAACAGTAATCGAAGGGGTCTATAAATAAAACAATAAATGGCTAATATAAATGGTGCCGATATCAAGTTCACAATTCGGCTAAAACTAGATCTCAGTGCATTGCACCACCTACATGTTCCTAGCACATATCTCGTAACAATAAAGTGACTCGACAGGATTCATGTTTTATTCAGCATTTCACTGTAAGATATCAGAGATGGAAAAGGTCATATTGTATTCAATTGTACTTAGACAAATTTCTCCTAGGGATACCAAACAAACTCAGACATCAAGAAACACTTCAGCAAGCAACAACTCCATGCTCAAGTTCAAAAACATGACTCAGAAGGCTTCTCCAGGCGGTGTTAATAAGTTAGTTGAACTTGATCGGAGCCAAAAGCGATTCATTTTACGAGAGAAAACACCTTCTGAACAAAGAGTTAAAGTGTTTCTACATCATATGATTCCAGATATGAATGCTTTAACTGCAGAATTTATGCAATAGCCTGATGAAAGATCCACAAAATAATAATCAGCAGGACCACGTTTGATGCCTGCATATGGGGGAAAACGGCGTGCAAATCACTACTTGAAACGATTTATGCATAAATTGCAAAATCCTGCTATTAACGGTGCACTTAAACACTTAAGAGAAAGTGGTCCTCTAAGAATAACTTGCATTTATATTTGTGTGCGTGTAGATATATACACACACACAATTATATA
>NC_068983.1:156711187-156712378 GCF_001194135.2 Octopus bimaculoides
ATATATATATATATATATATATATATACATAACTCACAAGTGAGTGTGTGAATATATATATATATGCGTGCACGTATGTATTATGTATATACGCATACAAATATATATAAGTATAATTGTTTAAATATATGCATAGACATATATACATATTATCAATAAAAGTGCATTTTGTTTCTTTTTCTTATACTTTGCTTCTATAATCATATTTTAGATTTATTGCACCCACTTCGCAAATATTAATTATTCCAAATCAAGAACTATATGGAAATCTATTTCCTTTAGAATTGTTTGAAAGTTCGATAAACTACTGATAATAGTTTCGACGCGTCAGGAGATTACCTCTAACTCTATGACGTATACCAGCGATAAACTAGTTATATTAAACAATATCAATCAATTTTATTGATTACCGTATCAATAGATATTAATGGAGAAATTATACGTCATACGAGTTGCTATGCCTCTTACGTCATGTTCGATCAATCAGTCATTTACATTCGTCAAGATTGATCTTTAAGAAATCCATGGGAAATTTTCAATATTCAAGCGGTATTTTTTTTTTATTTGAATGCACAGTTCTAACTCCACGTATTAATAAATGTGATTGAGGAGTAGGAATAACTAAACCATTAGAATCGGAGAGATTTATAAACAAACTCACACACACACACACACACACACACACACACACACACACACACACACACACACACACACACACAAACAAAGAGTGTGTTTCAGGTAAGAGGGAGTAAGACGGAGATTGACTAATGAAGGGTAGAATAGACGGAGACAATTGGGAGAGCCATGGGAACATAAAGACAAATTAACAATGAAATAAGTTATATGGGTAGATGGAAAATCGGAAATAGGACATGCAGATACATAAACCTAAGTGTTTACAATTTTTTAGCGTGTGTGTGTACACACATACACACACACCTACGAGCGCACACACACAAGCATATACACACAGACATGAACAGACACGTACACACACACAGATAGATAGATAGATAGATAGATAGATAGATAGATAGATAGATAGATAGATAGATAGATAGATAGATAGATAGATAGATAGATACACATACATATATTCTTTTATTCTTTTACTCGCTTCGTTCATTTGACTGCGGCTATGAGGGAGCACCACCTTTTAGTCGAACAAATCGACATCGTGTGTGTGTG
>NC_068983.1:156713270-156718725 GCF_001194135.2 Octopus bimaculoides
GTGTGTGTGTGTGTGTGTGTGTGTGTGTGTGTGTGTGTGTGTGTGTGTGCGTGTGTGTGCTGAAACACCGCATCTGTATATTAGCAAATTTCTTATACGTAATAGTTTGTTTAACTCAATTTATCTGTAGATATCAATCTAAATTTTATATATATGAATATATGCATGGGATTACGTATTGATGAAAACACCTAAATATCTCACCACTTTGGGTCTGAAAATATGATTATTTACTGTACATTGATTTAGGAAACGTTTACAATCAAATATATATACAGCGCGCTCAACAATATAGCTATATTTTTTCCAAATTAATGTAGCATAAGTTGCAAATGATATATGTCATTCATATGCATGTGTATATGTATATGAATGTATATGTGTCTGTGTGTGTGTGTGTGTGTGTGTGTGTGTGTGTGTGTGTGTGCGTGTGCATGTGGTGTGAGTGTATATACTCAAATATACCCATTACACATTGTACATACATACATATATGTACACATTCATACACACTCGCACATACATGTATGAACACGTGCAAGCAATCAAAAACTTAGCCATTTTATAATAAGCTGATGTTCTCCATTACATAGTAAAATAAACAATTTGTCATGTTTATTAGAAATGATGATATTGCAATTCCGTGAAGACTTTTGCTCTCTGTTATGATGTGTTAATCTGATGTAAGGCTAAGAACGATGTAAAAACTAGTTTTCCCTTCTGATACGAGGTGCGTTCCACCGACGGTTATTATTGCTCTCAATTGCTGTAATGTTAATACATCATTACTATGCGTTTAAGAAGCTAACCTGCCAACTTCTGTCATTCTAGATTGAAGGAGACAGCTGTAAGAGCACTTTAAACACAGCCTACTAAACATTGCTTGTCGCAGCCGACTACTTTGTAGAAAGCAATCGAAGACGATTTGGAAGGCCATCACGCAATAAAATTTTGTGATAAATTAGGCAAAAACGCTATATAAACTCATGAAATCCTCCAGTGTACTTATGGATTAACGTTTTTGCTGGTACAAGATGGCTAAGGTTGGTATCGAGGTGGTGAGAGGTGTAGGAGGGAGAGAGAGGTCAGAACACGAGAGCTGGTTGGGAAAATTGACAATTTTATGGATGAAGACTTTCGTGTACCAATAATAACAACAACGAGAGTACAGAGATGGGTATTAAAACTATTCCTTACCCTTCTTGCTGTTCAGACTTTGCTCCCCGTGAATTTTGTTTGCTTTCTAAGCTGAAAGAGTCTCACAGGGGAAGTTATTTTGAAGATGAAGGAGATTGTGTTAAGTGTTGGACAACTTCAGTTTGAAGGACTTCCATTGGACTTACAGGAAAAAGCTGAAGCGCACCAGGAGTTGCATTGAAGTCAAAAGATCCTTCGTCAGAGGTTAAATTTCAGTAATTCTCTGAAATTAATAAATGTCTATCCTCATAAAGTATCAAAGCTTCTTGAATGTGCCTTGTATATATCACTACATACTTCGATATGAAGTTTACGAAAATTACTACCCAGTGATAGATAGACTCTGACGTGTTCAGGTCCCACTCCAAAGTCCACTTGAGGACGGCATGACCAAGGCTGCAAGCTACATAAATTATCCAATCAACAACCATCCAAATAAAGAGATAAGTGGGTCCTTTTAAATAAGTATTGTAACACAGACGTATCACCACTAGTGCAGAAACCGCTTACTTATTCACGAACGGAAACACAATGCAGTTGGCATTGTCTGCAACAATTAACATCAAAAATATCAAACAAACTGCATAATTTATTTGTAAGGGAAAATATATAGCATATTAATACAAAAAGAATGTGTGTATATATATCAGACATTTCTTATGATTTCAATCATTTTTGACCAATTATTATGTGCATTATATGCACATAAGTAAACGTGTGTGTATATATATGTATGTATATATATATATATATATATACATATGTACACACAGATACATACAAACATGTATTTCGCTATATATTAGTGTTGTTATCGTCGCTCTTTTTATTTTCGGTTCTTATTGCTGACATATTTATTGATTTCTCTGCACATACAGTAAATCAGGTGCATATTATAATACTGGACGCAGGAGAATTGTAGAAAGATCACAGTCTATGATAATGCGCTTTACATGAAAGTACGTTAGATTTATTTACCGTGAGGGTGGTAGAATCTAGCGTTTCGAGTTTTGCTCTTCTTCGGAGTATGAGGAAAATAAAAGAAATAGTGTTGTTGCAGCTTTTGGACTAATATCTACATATGTACTTATCTGATGCAGATGAGGCGCCAGACCTGATTAGAATCAATTTTCAACTCATTCAGTTAAAACTTATGTCTGTGTACATGTGTATTGTTGTGTGTGTGTGTGTGTGTGTGTGTGTGTGTGTATGTGTGTGTGTAACTATACAACCAAAAGTAATGACCACAGTACGTTTACGTATGTTTGAGACTGAAAATATTCCTTAAGTTGCGACTATATTGTTCTGGCATGCAAGGTGCACTGGGAAAACGTTTTAGGATAATGATCGGAAATTGAAAATATGTAGACGACATATTTGTAGTAAAATAGACACACCAGGAAATGAACTGCTATGATTTTAACTTATCAATACTTCATTTTTTTTTTTTTTTACATTTTGTATCAGTACTGGCAATCCAATAGATACGAACATTTACATGTGTGTACTAGAAGGTTTTCTCTGGGATATGAAAGAGTGAAGATTTTGTAGTTGTATGCTGTCAACTTAATGTGACAGTCCCCTGAAGGGAATAATACTACTGTTGGTTAGACCTAGGAAGCTGCACCGCTTCCTGTCGGCCTTGACACATTTCCTGTGTCCTTATGTTCACAATGTATTATTTCTAAAAGTGAAGATTTTGTTAAACTGCAGATCACCTTAATGTTATTTCTATTCAATATTTTATGATATATAATAATATCTTCTTGTTTATGGTTCGTATTAAGCTTGGGTATGTATTCATATATATGTACATATATATATATATATATATATATCAGCGTGATGCTATGTGATGGAATATTCTTTTAAATTAGATTGTAAATGTTTTCTGGTGTTTTTAGTTGAGTAAGTCATGTTATTGAAGGCGTGTGATTGGAACATTCGTTTCCATACAGTAACATATAATTTAATTCTGTATAGGGTTAATGTTTTGTTGTGATTGTTTTTGTCTTAAGTCTACAAAATTTTTTACAGGATGTTTGTTGGGATGGTTACTTTTAGGGTGAAATATTTACATAATTGTTTTAATGCAGGTATCGAACCTCTTATCCGGAATCCAGAAATCGGGAATTACCAGAAATCCGGCTATTTTTAAAACTGGCTAGCTTTGAATTTCGCCAGCTGTACTAGTTCGCCGCGCCGCTGCTTTGTTTTGGCTTCCACGCTGTATGTGTCGCACGACACCAGTTCCTGTGTGACTGCTGCTGGGTAGACGCCCTCCTCTCACAGTTTAGTTATTAATTTATTATAATTTATTATATAATTCATTATAATTTTTATGGGCAGCTTGCTAGTGGAAACCTGAAAAGAAAACATTTAACGCTCAGCATAGCGAAGAAAGGTGCTTCAGCGCGGATTTTGAGTGAGGAATATGTTGTTGGTATGTCTACTGTCTCTGATATCAACAAACAGAAAGAACAGATACTTAAATTTTACAGTGACAGTGATGTGCCTAAATTAATGGACAAGCGAAAAACTTTACGTCAGTCGAAGAGTGTTGGCATGGACAGGGTATTGTTTGAATGGATTAGGCAACGTCGTAGTGAAAAGTTTCCAATTAATTGTTCCATTATAATGGCCCAAGTTAAGCTGTTTCACGAGGAATTAAACTTTGACAAATCTGTACGATTATTCAGCTGGATGGTTCAACAGATTTAAACAGAGGCACGGCCTTCGCAGGCTGAAAGTATGTGGAGAAAAAAACTTCTGCACACAACGAAGCTACATATTGTCATTAAGTGTTTATATTAGTATTTATATGTTGTTTACAATATGAACATAACAGCTGCAGCAAAACTTCATCACATATTGTAAAGCCTTTACGCAGTTCTGTAGCGCACGCAAAAAAATATTTTTGTGCATTTTGCCTTCTGAAGTGTTTGCTATTTTACTAAAATATATCAAGTTCGCTGTCTGCTTCTCTTGCAACTTCCCACCGTCAGGAAGAAACGACTCGCCCAAACTCGATTTTTCGATGCTTTCTTTCTCATCACCATGACCACAATCTCATTTTGGAAACCCCGATTCCTTTCCATTAAATTTAATTATTTAATCTATTCAAAACTTTGCTCTCTACGTATTATATCTACGCACTTGGAAACATGATACAATGTATTTATTCCATTCCCACAAAATGCCGCCGCGCACGCTCTACTGACTATCGACCTACTTTCCTCATTTCTAGTATCTGAATTCTTATGGATAGTATTGAAGCGAATGACGTTCTTCATTATTTTTTGGTCTCTATTCCTACGCTCTTACTATCATTACACCTTCCTTGAAACCATATGCACTGGAGACTTGCTCTCCTGTCATCCACCTGCAGTTTCTCGCTTTTGATAACTTAGACAATTTTGACATCAACAACACTTCGGTGGTATCTGACATGAAAACGTTTCAGCTATGCTAGCTTCAAACTAACTCTGTGAACAGATACTTTG
Source organism: Octopus bimaculoides (assembly GCF_001194135.2). Lineage (NCBI taxonomy): Eukaryota > Metazoa > Mollusca > Cephalopoda > Octopoda > Octopodidae > Octopus > Octopus bimaculoides. Next base: position 156,717,971 of record NC_068983.1, read on the forward strand.
AGAATGTAACAAATTATTTTCATTCTATTACACGAAACCACAAAAACTGCATATACCAAATATATTGCTTTGTATCACAATGTCTGCATGTAAACAACATATACGTAAACCATCAACTGCTGCCACTGCAAAATTTCCCAATATCTAATGTTTTTACATGCTAACCTCACATATAACATTTTAAATAACAGCTGTATCAATTCTAGCAGGAAATAAAAATTGTAAACAACATATAAATACTAATATAAACACTTAATGACATTATTATGTCTATTGAACATAAAAATATTTTTTTAAAATATAGACTCTTTAAAACTTAAAAAATAAAGCATAACTTCATATTATACATCGTAAAGAATGGAAATAATCGTAAATCAGATTATTTATTTTTTCATTTACTTTGGTTGTGGGTATTTTTATCCAACATTTTCCGATAAAATATATAAAATGACTGCTTTCAAGTTTGAAATTATTGATTTTTTAATATAAAAATGTTATCAGGGATGTCTATGGAGGTGGATGCTTAACATTTCCTGTAAGAACTCTCTATAATGTGGTTTGAAGTCTGAACATGGTTTGCAAAGGTAATTTGAACTGAGCATGAACTTTAATTACCATCACGATATATATGCATACACACACACTAATACACACACACTCACACACACACACACATATATATATATATATATATATATATATATATATACTAAGATTAGGTTGGGTGAGAAGTTGTGGTATATGACGTATATATA
>NC_068983.1:156718735-156722224 GCF_001194135.2 Octopus bimaculoides
GGTGAGAAGTTGTGGTATATGACGTATATATATATATATATATATATATATATATATGTATGTATGCATGTATGTATGTATGTATGTGTGTATGTATGTATGTATATATATGTTGTCGAACAGTATATTACTGGTTATGGCGTATTACTGGTCAGAATATTGATGCGCTGACTATGCTATTTGATATTATTGACGACTCATAGCTGTTTTCAAGCTGGAAGTATATAAACAACCTAGGTGGCTCCATGTTGCGAAAAATTACACCATTTACGGGGCAGGGAAGAGGAGTTACTTCCCATAAATTGGTTATTCTTTCCGCAAAACGAAGCTAACAGTGTATACTCCCATTCAGGTATAGTCCAGATCGTGCAAGCAATTTTCAATTGACTTTTTTAAGGCATTGTTCCTATTTTAATCGGTATATATACCTGGCTAGCACTGTAACATTGCGCCTCTCTTGGATTCTAAATTAGGGTCTGACTCTAAAGGAATGTGTTCCCATACTCAAGAAGCGAGATATTTGGATACTGCGCCTATGAGGAAAATTTCGTCTTGGTAACGTGGTCATCTCACTTATGGAGTGAGGTAAGACATATCTATAAAAACAGGCAACTAAAACAGTTCACCCACGGATAACATGAATCCATAGGAAGTAATTCTTCTCTAATTCCCACTAAGTGCTATATTTCTTCAATAGGTTTCGTTCCGCTTTTTTTTTTTGCCTACATTAAGACAACGAGAGTCTGAAAATTACTTCCAGCATAAAAGAGTTTATGCTTTTCTGGAAAGCGTGTGTGAAGTGTCGTTAATAGTGCCAGTGCAATAGTCGGCGCAAAATCTAAGATAACATTCTGATCAGTTGTTTAACATACGCAATAATATACTATTCGATCATATAAAAACATAACAACTCTACTTTTCATGTTCTTTGTGCCTTATTTCGAATTTATGGATAACTATGTGATAACGTAAACTCAAAGGTACATACACACACGCACACACACACACACACACACGCGCGCATTTAATTATTCTTAGTGTTTATAGATAAACACTACTAAAGGGAGAAGTCAGCTCACAACAGCATATCGTCCAAGATTTTCTGAAGATGGAATCCAGAACCTGAAATATAGCTATAGAAGGTAAAAGTACAAACAGCGACCTGTGATATTTCTTATTACTTGGGTTGTTCTGTAAGTGGATAAGAAAAAGATATTGAAATTGTTTTTATATCAGACAATACATCATGCAAACTATAATACTGTACATACATACATACACGCATATATTGTGAGTGTGTGTGCGTATGTGTGTCTTAAATTCATATGCATATATGTTCATACAATTACATATACATATCTATATATGTAAGTGCGTATATATATGAGTGTGTGTGTGTGTGCGTATGTATATATGTAGTACATATATACATACATATATATATGTATATATATATATATGTATATATATATATATATATATATATATATATATATATATATAATCAAAATAAGCAACAAGGCTAACCAAAGTTAATGCAGTATGATCGTTTCATGCGACTCCATTTATTTAAGCAATGTGAACATTACATCAAATGTAAAATGCAGAGCAATCCGCAGCTGCACAAAGATATAAAAATTTACTGAAATTACATTTCAACAGAAGGACATATTTCTATAACTACATTTAAACTCTCCAAGTAGAAAGGAAGAATACAAAAAAACCATTTTGACTTAGCCAGACCATACAGGCTAGTAATTAATTCTAAGCAGATTTTTAACTGTCACTGATTTTATTTGTTTTTTGGTTTCTGATTTATGGATCATCTTATCAGACCTAGTGATTCAAAGCTTATGAGGGCACTAGCATTTTCTTTGTAGGGAAAGGGCTAAACACTATAGACTGTAGACGTGGATGATATAGTTATAAAATTTCTTTGGGTTTAGTGATAAACTACTATAGGCCGGGGTTTCTCTACTAGCAGGCCAGATTATAATGGAGCAGGAGAACTTTTAACATAAGTCACCTAGATCAAAAGTATATAAAATAAAGTTGCAAAACATCCAGACAGTTAGGTGATACAAGAAAGGGACAACAAAACATCCTGATAGACGATACAAAGAAAACAAGGTCAGGTCATTCGGAGTTTTCTTTCCTCAGTCGAGTTCCAAATTATCTTTGCAATTTCAGCTGGTTATACTTGAGATTGCTCCAATCTGGCCAGCCCCAAGGAAAAACTAAGCTAAGAGCATTGGATTCCTCGGAGGAAAGCAGCGAATGTATACGCAAACAAGGACGGAAAAAATGGAGAAATGTTACATGAATACAAATGCAAATAACAGGCCATAACAACAGGTGTCTTTCGACTAAGGACGAATTAAATTAAGCTGGCGTGTGTGGAAGTAAAGCCTTACGGCAGGCACATAAGATTTTTACAGGCACATGGAGGAATATAGATGTTCCACGGATGGTAGTCGAACCAAGAAAGAAAGGTTATATATATTATATAAAACAAAAGCATTCTAATTTATGATCGATATCCAACTCTTGTAATTAGCTGCAAAAGTTGTATTATGGGGCCCAAATTAACATAACATGAAAATATACTTTTGGTCTATCTTATACATTGACATAAATTTAGTAAACGCTTGTATATTTTTCGATTAATAAAAACTGTCTTCGATATATCTGGAGCTTTGTTCTTTTAATGTTATTTGGTTTTTGAAAACTCACTGTACATCTTTATTTCACTGTGTAAATCACTGTAGTTGGAAGAATTTTCTTTCACTATGCACTTGAGGATTTTATGATCAAATGTTCACTACAATAAAACATTCGGCAATTTCTCATGATTTTTACCGCTAGATGTTGATGATCATTACTACACTATAGCATTTACTTATGTGTGAGTGAATCAGCAGACTTCAGCTAAGTTAAACGTATTTGTATTGAATGAATACCGTGGCCGTTAGAACATGCGACCTACAAATTCTTCATTTTCATTACACCACACTTGATTTTTGCCCTAAATTTGAGTGGACGATAACATGATTTGTGTTGTAATGCATTCGCCAATCATTTAAAACCTTGTTGCCATTTCCGTTTACCGGATATTACCTCAGTCACCCCGATTATTAGTATGTTCAATATGTGTAATTATCTACTTAATCATTCAGTCACAAACAAAAACTGATAGGAACACCAACTTATCGGTACATATTCTATTACTCTTTACTCTTTTACTCTTTTACTTGTTTCAGTCATTTGACTGTGGCCATGCTGGAGCACCGCCTTTTTAGTCGAGCAAATCGACCCCAGGACTTATTCTTTGGAAGCCTGGTATTTATTCTATCGGTCTCTTTTGCCGAACCGCTAAGTTACGGGGATGTAAATACACCGGCATCGGTTTTCAAGCGATGTTTGGTGGGGGGGATAAACACAGACACAAACATATACACACACACACACACACACACACACACACACACA
>NC_068983.1:156722337-156723801 GCF_001194135.2 Octopus bimaculoides
ATATATATATATATATATATATATACATATATATACGACGTGCTTCTTTCAGTTTCCGTCTACCAAATCCACTCACAGGATTTGGTCGGCCCGAGGCTATTGTAGAAGACACTTGCCCAAGGTGCCACGCAGTGGGAATGAACCTAGAACCATGTGGTTGGTAAGCAAGCTACTTACCACACAGCTACTCCTGCGCCTATGTTGTTTAATGGTACAAGTGCCAGGGCAAACGTTAAAATTTATGAGCTTTTCCTTAACGTAGAATATTCAATCCAAGCTTGTTGATGCCAATAGTAACCGACCCCATTGCTACATCCAAGGCTAGATTGCATGATATAGTTGTGTTAATACGTTTCTGTTTAGAAACTCGTGTTAAAATATGGAAGCCAACAAAAAATATGACGTATCGAAAACTGCTAATTAATCATCTTATTATAGTATTGCGTCAGCCATATTTGTGCGCAATAGTTATGGTCAATATAAACATGTAAACAAAGGAAAACTTAAACGTTACGAAATACAACTGATAAAAAAGGTTTATATAAAAACTAAATTTACTAAAGCTACAACTACGATAAAATCAATATGTTTTACCTCTAACTTAGTTTAATAAATTATATTCTGAAAAATCAAATACATATTCATGACAAACGTTCTTAATTGAATTTATAGCAAATCACAATGATATAGTACGTGTGTAGAAAACTTAATGTACATATTTACTATTTAATTAATATTTTTATATCGATATTATATCTACTAAGCATTCTTTAATGCTTATATTTACCGATGCTAGTGTAATAATAAAACGTGAAGTATCAACAGTTTCAAATTACAAGTAGTTTTAGCATATAATTAATCATTTATAATAATAATATATCCGATGGTATTTTTTAAAACACCCAACCAGTTTCAATATGAAAATTCTAAATTAATTTAATTTTAATTTAATTCCTCTAATTGAATTAGTTCGACATGGAAACGGTTGTAGGGATACGAATCTCATATTATATAGTTTTGAATATCTTTAAATAAACTGATGTCCAAATGTCAATTTCTCTATTTTCTTCTTTTTTCATTCATAAATATTTCAAATACCAATGTATATAAATTCAAAACTAACGCATCTCTTCTTTCATTGAACACTGTTATAGACTGGAGAACAAGGATGCAAACATCCCTTAAAGGATTGTATGTCCTTGGTATGATTATATATATATATATATGCACCTATACATACAGGTGGATGTCGGTATGCACATACCTGTACGTATATATTCGTAAACTTATCCTCCGACGCTACTCTATCTCTTTCTCTTTCCTTTCTCCCCCCCCTCGTTCTTCCTCTGTACTACTACGTATCTCGCCTTACCCCTCTTGTTCTTCCTCTGTACTACTACGTATCTCGCCTTACCCCTCTTGTTCTTCCTCTGTTACTACTACGTATCTCCTTTTTCCCCCTCG
>NC_068983.1:156725744-156726779 GCF_001194135.2 Octopus bimaculoides
TATATATATAAGTTATGGAGACGTAAACGAACCAAAGTTACAATAAACAAATGTCTAACAACTAGTGTTCGTTTATTTACGTGCTCATAACTTAGCGGTTCCACAAAAACCGATAGAATAATTATCAAGCTTTCTTGTGTAGATTTGTTCAAGTAAACCCTTCAATGCGGTGCTCTGGTATGACCGCAGTTCAATGGCTGAAGCAAGTATAAATGACATGTTCATCAATTTAAATTCTTAGTTTGAATTCTAAATGTTGATCGACATAATACATTTGTAAATAATCTTGCCTTGTTACTTATCATTAAAGTTAGATTTTAGTAACCTACAACTGCTTTATTTAAAGCAATGCACCTCATTCCTTACTGCTGAATAACAAACAACTCATGGATGTTGAATCCTCTGTTACTTCAAATGATTAACTAATCAGAGTTCCTTCAAACATACAGAAAAAATTAACTACAGTCACTGCATATTTACGAAGATACTTCAATATAAAAATAAATCAATTGAAAAGATAAAGGCATAAGCAAAAAATGAAAATTTCGCGCCGAGTCTGCAGTTAAAAAGAAACATGAAAACCGAAGACAATTACAGGAACAAGGATAGTAATTTTAAGGGGAATAGTTAGTCGATTATATAAACCCTAGCACGTGAATGACAATTTCTTTTATCGCCCCTGGAGCGATGAAAGACGAAGTAGTCACCGCCGTGATTTGAATTCAGAAAACAAAGAGTTAGAAGATTTGGCGTAAGAAATTTTTGCAGACGCTTTCTTTTGACAACTAGCCGTCTTGAATTCCGAGCTAAATTAATAATGGATTCAAATTTTGGCACAGGGGCAGCAATTTTTGATGGGAGAAGTAAGTTGATTACAATGACTGGGACTAATTTTATCGATATGGAAAGGCTGAAAAGCAAAGCTGACTTTGGCCGAACGAGATTTTAGCTCGGAACGAAAAGACGGACGAAATGCCGTTAAGCATTCTGTTCGTGCTAATGATTCTGCTGGCTTGCCACCTTGAACTAAATCAA
>NC_068983.1:156727388-156728874 GCF_001194135.2 Octopus bimaculoides
TAAAAAAGAGGTAGAAGTGGAAGAGTAGAGAGGAGGAAGAGAGAAGGGAAGGTGGGGTGAAAGAAGTAGTGACCAAGCCAAGCAGCAATAGAGGTGGGAAGAAGAGAAAAAGGAAAAGGAATGAGAAAAGGGGGGAGAACGGATGAGGCAGGACAAGAAGAAGAAGAAGAAGAAGAAGAAGAAGAAGAGGATACAAGGAGGCGTTCTTTATTTACCCAAGTGCGATAGCTAAGTACTTGGCACATTTGTTATCAGAATAATCCAACAACATGTGGTCGACTGGTTTGATTAGATTCTTTCATACGTAATAATGCGGTCGCGAGTTTAAACACATGTTTCAAAATTGGACTAAATAATTTCATGTTCGTAGATTTGAATATTGCCGTTATACAGTCAAGATTGTAAATCTAGTTTCCGGAAGTTTTATGAATAAATACTATTGAGGTATGCTAGAAAGAACAGCGCCAAGATAAAAAAATATCTATCTAAATTGCATCTTATATTTGAGACCTAGAAACATACTGAATCACTTAACACTACTAAAATAGAGGGTGTTATTTGTCAAAATTAATCAAAATTATCAGCATACCGTGAAAAGAAATCGAAAAAATTCCGTGTTTGCGAAAAAAAAAAAAGCGCTGTATTACCGCACTTTATATTTAACAATGGGTTAAAATTTAATGGTGACCGGAATGGGTGAGTTTTTCAGTAACAATTTACAATATGAAATTCCTAATCGTCATGCAATTTCATATGGTGTTTAAAATGATCCTCTGTGGGTTAGTCATAGATTAGTTCTATCAATTCTTTAGACATTGTACGAAATACAAGCTCATGAGTCGTGCTATTGTAATTTCTAGCTTCGATTAAATTACGTATATGTGTCTATGTGTGTGTGTGTGCATGTTTGGGTATGTTTGTGTGTGTTCGTGTGTAATATATAGATATATGTTTAGGTAGACAGACAGATAGACAGATAGACAGACAGTTAGATAGATATATAGATAGATAGATAGATAGATAGATAGATAGATAGATAGATAGATAGATAGAGTATGTAAACCGTATTTCTCTATAAATGTGCGTGTTGCGAACATAAAGCGTATTTTTGATATTCTTTCATGCATATTTTAATCTTTTTCCTTTTCTATTCTTCTTTCTCAGGTCCCCTGCCTATAATTCTACACTTTTTATCTCTCTCATTTCTAACTCTCTCTCTCTCCCTCCCCTCTCTATTTTCCTCCTCTCTCTCTCTCTCTCTCTCCCTTTCTCTCCCCCCCCTCTCTCTCTCTCTCTCTCTTAATGTTTGTATTTCTTTGTTTTGAATGTATTATAAATTATTTCTTTTCCAATTCTGTACATTCTCTTTGGAAATTTCACATTAACTGATCTACTATTTACTTATGCATAATGTCTGAAAACATATTTCTGTATATACGTTTGCATATATGTGTGTGTGTGTGTGTGTGTGTGTGTGTGTGTGTGT
>NC_068983.1:156728950-156730747 GCF_001194135.2 Octopus bimaculoides
GTGCGCGCGTGTGTGTGTGTTTGTATGTTTATGTGTGGATACATTTCTGTTCTTATGTTTGAACACACAACGATACAATTGTACTTATATAACGGAGTATTTACGAATTAATTTCTCTATACATCTTTTCTGTTTTACTCAACAACAAACGGGCGTTTGTTCGTCTCTCGAGGTTCTGATTCGAATTAAAAAATAATTTACACCTACAGTCAAACATTTAGATATATATGTCGTGATCTAATTTTTATTGAAATTCCTTCACTTTCGAATTTTTTGATTATTTCAATTTCTCTTGAGTCTTCATATATTTTTATTACTTTGCCATATTTTATCTTTTATTTGAGTTTTAATAATAGCATTGTTTTCGTTGATGGGAGCCTTGTAATGGTTCCGAATACAAATAACAATTTTCAGTTACAAATTACTAGTTCTATTATATATGTCAGTGTTTGACTGAAATTTACGGCTTATGTAAAGTGATGCTTCTTCGGAGCGTCATAACTGGGTTACAGAATCAGAGTTTTTAAATAATATTTATGGCAATCGTAGTTCTTGAATGATATTTATTTCCAGTTTAAAGTTACTAGTTACGGTGTTCGGCTGAAATTAACGGCTTATGTGAAACAAGATGGTTTCTTTGGTGCATCATAACTGGGTTACAGAATCGTAGCTTTTAAATAATATTTATAGAACTTGCAGTCGTTCAATGTATTAGGAGTATCGATGTTAGTGCTATAGTGCTGTTTATTTGAGAATCTGAGATTCGATAGTGGCAAAAGTACAACGTGGTTGACGAGAGAATTCTACAGGTTTACACTATTACAAAGAAGGGATTTTGTGTAGTGTTATAGTTGTTGCTGTTCAGCAACATATAACCAATCGACTTTATATCCATGACCATCCCATCTATTTTCAGACAGTGCATCGATGAGCACATCCAGTGTTTTATTCCACCTTCATGAAGTAGAGCATGCCCTTTGAATGAGGTTTCGCTGCTATTTTTGTAGGATCTATTTTACAGAAAAGCTTAGGAAAAAAATAAGATACAAATAAGCTTTTGCGGAAATGGTGTGCAACTAGTTATTCAGAGGTAGAAGTAGTAGGAAAGATGCATAAGACATAGATTATTCACTGTAATTGCAACATGAGCATCGATATTTAGTCTTCAGATTTATACGACAGATACAATGTGATCTTGTAGTAAACATTCTTTTGTGAAGGATACAATAAAACTGCAACCACTTCTGCTAGAATATATTAAAATCTAGTGGCAAACCTGCATCATCAGGTGTCTAACTTAACTTGATAGCTGATTCGCTGATATTTGTATCACGGAGCCTGAAACGATTGAGTGATTGATAAAATCAAGGTTTTAGAATCAAGAGAAGAGAGATGCGTCGAAAGTCAACAGAGTATATAATTAATTGAACAATTTGAAAGCAGAGTTAATAGAACACACATATGTATGTATGTATAAAAAGTGACAGAAACCGTGAGGGAGGAAAAGAAAGATGAGTGAATGCGTGTATATGTATACATATATACATATGTATGTACTACATATGTATATATGAATCTGAGTGTGTGTGTGTGTGTGTGTGTGTGTGTGTGTGTGCGTGTGTGTGTGTGTGTGTGTGTGTGTGTGGATGTATGCATACGTATACAAAATGGGTTTGGAAACTGACAGAATGATTATAGTATTGAAGTGACTATTCCTTTACTTCCGGTTAGAAATGACGCTAAAAAGATTTTATGTCGATGAATTGTTTGCCTTTGAGGTTCAAGAGGGAGAAAGAG
>NC_068983.1:156731361-156732890 GCF_001194135.2 Octopus bimaculoides
ATATATATGCTAACGTACATAGATACTCATACATTCATACCAACAAAAACGCGTATATATTCGCATCTATATATGTGTGTGAGTGTGTGTGTGTATGCTTGCGTGCAAGTATGTATGTATGTATGTATGTGGAAGTGAGTATATTTGTGTATCTGCCGGCCTGTGTGTGTGCCTGTTTCTGTATACGTTTGTCTTTTAAAAGTTTATAAGTTTTTAGTAATCCACTTACCCTAGTTCTGAGTTTACTTACTTTTAAACACATCCAGTTATATATCCCCTACGCATTCACTGCTTATATTCTGTGAATCTACTGCGCTAACTCCCCCTTTTCTTTTAAGCACCAGAAATATCGGAATTGTATCCATAAAAATTGTATCCTGCTTTTTAATCTCCGAATGCTAAAACAGAAAATTATTATAAACGCATTCTACAATTCTTATCGTCAGTCAGACTAAAGTGATTTCCTTATTCCATTGTTTGCTCTATATGGTAGAGGTATCTACAGATTTCATTTATGTATCTGTGTTCTATTCGATGCCACACTGATTTTCTTCTACAACCATGAAAGATTGACGAAATGAGATTGAATAATATTCATGCCTTTCTCAAGAACTTGTGCTTTGCTTCTCCTTTTGCTTAGTTTCCATGAGCACCAACGAGTAAAGTGAAATGTTGGTAGCGTTCTATAAGTTACGATATGGACAGAAATTCTTTAAAAATTCTTGAATATTTACCTAAGCAATCGACGGATTTGTCTACGTAGTCAATTTATCTCTTTGAAATACCAGCTAATTTTCTCTCATATCATACCTTGTCTTTTAAAACCTAAAAACAGTGGATAATGTAAATTTAGACTCCCTAGGGCTTAATGAGGGCAACGGCTTGTTTGTTTAGCTCCCAAATCACTCCTCTCACATCAAGATGTATATAAGAACTAAACGACAGCAACCTTAGAAGCTGATAGAAAAATCCATTAATTTAACGAGTCACTCTAGAGTGTAGACATTAGACAAAGTAGACTCTAGCATAGTATTTCGAAAAGACAAGGTATATGGTTTTAGGTATTCTACCTTTCCTGACAATTTACTGGCCTCCTAGTGTTATGGATACAGACACATGCAAGTGCAAAAATACACACATACACACACACACACACACACACACACACACACACACATACACACTATAGTAAGACATATTCGCATTAGTATATGTGCGTATGCATATGCAATTGCATATTTCAGTGGGATTCTTAGTTTCAAATATTTCACTCCTTAATTCTTTACATATAAAATTATCTGCCTAATAATTTTAAGAAAAATAGCAGATTTGTGAACTTAACGCCATTCGTCAACTCCAGTTTACAACGTATTTTTTTCTTTTATTAATTGCATGTCTTCCAAACGATAGCAGTGGCATTTTTTATCTTCATCTTCCCGTTCCTCTTTCACAACTTTATCGCTTATTTCTCTCCCTCACTCCCTCACTCTCTCTCTCTCTTTCTCTCTCTCTCTCTCTCTCTCTCTCTC
>NC_068983.1:156732900-156735934 GCF_001194135.2 Octopus bimaculoides
TCTCTCTCTCTCTCTCTCTCTCTCTCTCTCTCTCTCTCTCTCTTCCTTTTGCACACGCACACACATACACACACATGCACACAACGTTCTATCATTCTTATTGTCTTTCTTTCCTTTTCGCTTCTCCTCCCATTTATTCTTAATTCTTTTCCTCTGCTAATCTTTCCAACTTTCAAACTGTTCATTTAATTTTCTTTCGTCCCTTAAATTCCCTTTCACTCTCTAAATTTACATTTCTGTGCCCCCTCAATTATCAATCTTCTTCTGTTTTATCCCTATTTCTGTCTCCCATTCATGCTCCCTTCTTTCCTCTCTTTCACTCTCCCCCCTCTCTCCCTCTCTCTCTCTCTCTCTCTCTCGCCCTGTTTCTCTCTCACCCTCTGTTCTTCTTTCTCTCTTTCCTTCCCTCTCTTATCTCACCTTTCTGTTCTCTTGATCAATCACTCACACTCCCTCTCACGATTTCTCTCCTCTTTCTCTTTCCCTCTATCACATTTCAATTTAAATTCTTACACCATACTATAATTCACAACTAATAAAACGTATTATTCAAATACAACATTACTTCCCCCACTCCAACCACGCTTCCTTAAAATACAAATAAATTATCTCACAATGATTAGTTACTAACACCAAAAAATAAAACCATTATCCTCATCAGTATTTTAATCAAAAGCAACATCCCCTGCAACAAACCAAAGTCGAAACCTTCACAGTATCACTCAACCTTCTACAAACTGCATTCGCCTTTTCCCCAATTCACATTTTAGGTAAGTGTATGTTTGAAAAATAAACCAGGGGCCTGTCACTGATTAAACGTCTTTGATTGTAGCTCTGCTTACTTAGAGCTGATTTGGAACTGAAGAAGAACAACACTTAGCATGTGCTTATGTTTCACCTATTAACAAGGACGCACCAAATGCAAATACCACACACATAGGTATTGTGCCAATATGCTACCCATAGCTTGTCTATTCATGTTTATGGATGACTTGAAGAGGTATACTTAAAATGCTTACAAAATCAATAAAAGACCTGATGTTTATGACGTTTTCAGCTGACATCGGAAAAGGAGTGTTCGTATTTGATTGCTGAACATTGAAAATGAGTTTCCTAAATGCAGAACCTGTGCACGTGCAGTTTTCTGTTTTCTGTTTCAAACCAAATATCATTACCTAGGCAACGATGAAAATGCATCATACGAAGATTTTTATGAACAAATTTAGTGACCCGAAAATTTTACACGTGACTTAGGAAAATATGATAATAACATATACATGTCCATAGATATATGTATATTTGGAGATACATATGTATGAATGCTTCGAGGTCTGATGTGTCTATACACATTGATGTGTTCTGCTGGCATGGTACTTACAGCTAGCTAAGAGCGTTGTCTTCGTTTATTTACCGTCTTGTTCTTTATTCTTTCAATTCATATTCATTCACTTCATATATATGTGTATGTATGTTTCTGGAAGTATGCATAGACGGAGATATGTAGATATGTAGATTTATATTTATATGTATATATGTATATAAGTATAAGTATAATAGGTAATATAATATATATGCATATATTTATTCTATTAATATATTTAAACATGTATAGCTAGCTAGCTAGCTAGCTAGATAGATAAATAGATAGATAGACAGACAGACAGACAGACAGACAGATAGATAGATATATAGATAGATAGATAGATAGATATACAACTAATTTTATAAATATACAATCCCATATCATTTTATGCAAATATATATCTATACACATATAAAATGCTAAAATCATATAGTGCTTAGAAATTCGAACATCAAAATAAAACGTGGATTCGGCTGTAATTTTCAGCGGGTGGTACGTGATGTACTTTCATGACTGGACGTCTAATACACTTTAAAATAATCAGAGAATATTAAATTCTATAGTAGTAAAACTGATTATTATTTTCTTACATTACGTTTTCTTACTCTTTTTTTTTTGTTTTTTGTTTTTCTCTCAGAAATTTATAACAATAATGCAGACATAGACGTCACCATAGACTATAACGTTAATGACACATAGAATAATGGCAATAAGTAATGTTTTAACTACTTATAATATCATAAAACTGGTTAATGGAAACTCTAATATACGTTTAAGAGCATAAATCAAAGTACATTTTTATATAGAAAGCGGCTGTCTTTTAAAATTCTTGATGACTCTGAAATATTCTTCTTCTTTTAATTTTATGTCTATGTTATATCTTTTTTCTCTTTTCGTGTATAGTATTACGGTTTATTAACTTTCGATATATTAATCTCCGTGTCACATTTTACTCCCATCGTAACTGAAGAGAATAGCAGTACTTCACTAGCATCCATCCTACAAACAGTAATTATCCTTTAGTGAACCACTTTATGCGTGTGTGTGTGTGTGTATGTGTGTGTGTGTGTGTGTGTTCGCGTGCGTGCTTGCATGCGTGAGTGCGTGCGTGAGTGGGACTGAGTAATTTCAGGCTTTTGAAAAGTGCGGAACCACCTCTTAGTTACTATTGTCTTTAGGTCTACTCTGACCCTGAGTGTTAGCCCCTATCAAGGACCCAGCTATGTGTTAACTAATCTTTGGCTGTTATCAGGGCTCTCAGTAAAACCAGCGGTTGTTAGGGACCACAGCCTGTTGTACAGGATCCTTCCAGAATAACATTGTGAAGGGGTATTTGTATTGGACAAGCATTTATCACAATAATCCAATGACGCCCAGATGTCTTTATGGTGACCTCATTTGACATTCCATGTACTGAATGTCCTATGGTGATACAAGAATGGTGACATGTGCAGACTAAACCAATTAGTTGGAAGTGCACAGCAAGTTATAACATTTTTCTATCACCTATGCTTCAGACCAGTCAGATCTGCAACATTATCAGACAGGTCACGGATGGAATGTCAGAAATGCCATTGACAACGAGGATGCACAAGGAGATGACAATCATCAGTGAAGATTGAGCAGAATCATATATATATATATATATATATATATATATATATATATATA
>NC_068983.1:156737387-156738853 GCF_001194135.2 Octopus bimaculoides
ATATATATATATATATATATATATATATACACATATATTCATATATGCGTGTGTCTGTGTTCGTCCCCACCACCACTTGACAATCAGTGTAGGTATATTTACGCTCCCGTAACTTAGTGCTTAGTAAATGAAACAGATAGATTAAGAACAAACTTTTACAAAAAAAAAAATAAGTACTGCGGGCAATTTGTTTGACTGAAATTCTTCAAGTCGGTACTTTAACGTGGCCGCAGTTTAATGATTTAAGCAAGTAAAAGGTAAAAAATAAAAGATATAATTAGAGGATAGCTCTATAACTAGTTCATTGTATACACTTATTGATACAGCTACAGTTATACTTTATTCCCGATATCAATAATCCTTTTGAGGGAGGGGGCAAGTCGAGTAAGTCGACCCCAGTGTGTAACTGGTATTTATTTCATGAACGCCGAAAGGATGAACGGCAAAGTCGACCTCGGCGTAAGTTGAACTCAGAACGTAGCGACGGACGAAATACCGCTAAGCAGTTTTCCCAGCGTTCTAACGATTCTGCCAGTGAATAATGTAGGCAAACCAAGAATGCATGCGTTACTCGGACTCCACTGAACGTTAATAGAATGCAGAAAACTCCAAACCACAACACCCATCTTCTTTCCTTCGTACGTGATCATTTGGAGCAAATAAATAAACCAAATTGATTCTAGTGTAAAATTCAGTGTATATTCTTCTGACGGATAAGCTGCGTTTTCATTGGTGAGACGCGTATCAGTAAAATTCTCGATAAAACATGCACTGCAGGATGGTAAGCATAAACTATATTTAAAAGAAAATCATTTTGACTCACCAATAGTCAAGGAACATGTAAAATATTTATGCATCCATGCTTTGCCACAATAATATATAACAGGTGTAAATACGTAAGCTAAAATCTTCATATTATCTCTATATTCCCTATTCTGGCGACAGTCTCAGTGACATTAATTGTATTGGAATGATGAAATATTTCGCAGCGAATTCATGTAGATATAGACATCACAAAGTATTTAGAATTAAATGATGACAATGAAGGTGTTACTGCTTCCCTCTTTAATTTTGACGTATTATGAATATAAAATATTAAGTATATGAAGAATGGTGAGATAATACATAAACATTTCAATAAATAAAACGATTTGGGATTTTCTCCCTCTGTTTGACACATAACGATTAGCAATATTACGAGGAACATATTTTATTCACTGATTTATAACTGAATTCTATAAAATTTGCCTTTTATACGGTAAAAACACATACCCCCAAACAACTGCATCTGTTTAAATGTATGACTGTTAAACATTATATAATATTCGTGTGTGTGTGTGGCCGGGTGGGAGCGTGGAGAGAGAGAGAGAGAAAAAGATCGCTAGTTTTGTTCACATATTCACTCACACGTGTACATACATATACACACGCTCACATACACGCATATATATATATATATATATATA
>NC_068983.1:156739315-156745279 GCF_001194135.2 Octopus bimaculoides
GAGCTGAGTATCACCGGTTGTCGTAAGGAATCCACTTTTCATCGCAAGTCACAATCCGGTCGAGAAATGAGTCTTTCTTGTTGCGTAAAAGAAAGGAAGACGACACTTAATAACGGCGTTTTTTTGGTTGTTGTTCAATTCATGCAGCACCCATTTCTCAAGTATTTTTATTTTTCTAGTCTCTTTCAAGTGGTTGGAAATTGTCGTATACGTTACGTCTAATTCAGAAACAAACTCTCGAACAGTTGTGCGTGGATTGGCTTCTACTAAGGCTCTTAATTGATCGTTGTCAACATCCGATGGCCGATCACTACGCTTATCATCTTCAAGACCCTCATCACCGCTACGAAATTTCTTGAACTACCATTGTGCTGTACGTTCATTAGTGGTTCCTGGGCCAAATGCATCGTTGATATCGCGAGCTGCTTCAGCAGCTTTTCGGCCTAGCTTGAACTGGAATAAGAAAATTGTGCGAATTCGCTTTTTATCCATGTTGTATTCAACGTTCCGGAAAAAATGGCCTAACTATTGAAAACGAAAAAGAGTAACATGATTTGATAGAGCGAAAAACGGGCTTTAAAATAATATATAAAGTCAAAATTATTTAACGAAAATTAATTTGGAAATATACCATTTAAAACCAAAATTTTAAATTCCGCAAGAACTTTCTTGACATCCCAATATGTATGTATGTATGTATGTATGTATGTATTGTATATGCATCTGTGTTCATGCAGCATGAATGCATGTGTGTGCATGTAAGTGCGTATGTGTATTTGTAGTTGTTGTGTATATATGCGATTGTATTTACAAACAAGCGAAATAAGTATGCTATACAAATAGTGAAAATTAATAATTTATACGTAAATGTGTCTTCACTCAATCGTAACTTCGGTTTTCGCTCTCCTCCATGTTTTTCAAACCAAGTGATAAAAGTTTATATATTTTGAAATCTGTAAACAAACGCCTCCACCGTAAAGAAAAATTAGTACAAATGCTAGAGAACGTAAGATCTATAATTAAATATCTGGAATCAAGAATGCTGCAAACAAAAAATTGCAAGAGATTTGTTAGTATGAAAAATGGAATGGATCTTTTAAACAAATCCATTTTAACAAGAACAACGTAGAAGTAAAATAGAAATAGAAATTGTCATTATTATTGTTATTGTTATTATTATTTTTATTTTTATTATTATTATTATTATTATTATTATTATTATTATTATTATCATTATTATTATTATTATTATTATTGTTGTTGTTGTTGTTGTTATTATTATTATTATTATTATTATTATTATTATTATTATTATTATTATTATCATCATCATCATCATCATCATCATCATCATCATCATCATCATCATCATTATTATTATTATTATTGTTATTGTTGTTGTTGTTGTTGTTCTTCTTCTTCTTCTTCTTCTTCTTCTTCTTCTTATTATTATTATTATTATTATTATTATTATTATTATTATTATTATTATTATTATTATTAAAGCAGCGATCTGGCAGAATCGTTAGCACGCTGGAAGAAATGCTTAGCGGTATTTCGCCCGTCGCTACGTTCTGAGTTCAAATTCCGCCTTGGTCGACTTTACATTTCAGAGGGCGATGAAATAAGTATCTGTTGAACATTGAAGTGAATGTAATCCACTCATCCCCTCCGCCAAAATTGCTTCCGCTGTGGCAAAATTGGAAATCATTACAGTGTCTAAATTTATTAAAGTAATTTATTAAAGAAAGATAAGTATTTAAAAGATATGCCAAAACAAACTTGACGAGAGGAAAATTAATTCCGAAAACTAAAATTATGATAAACAGAGAGGAGAGAGTTACCAAAAATACAGACAATAGTAAATTGGATTCATTGAATAGACAGTATACTACACAAATGGAAAAAATATTTTAGAAGGAATATTATTGGCATATACGAGTGGTGCTGAAAAGTTCCAGGCTTTGGATAAAAGAAAATACAGGAGGATTAGTAAATTATGATTTTATCCAACAGACTTCCCTCTCCGATTCGCATACTTATTGCAGCGGATAATATTAGGATAATAGCGTCAATACTTTGGCTAACAAAAGGGTACGTTATAGTTATGTTTATATTTCCTGCCAAACAATCTAGCAAGTCTGGTCAGAATTACAGGGAAAAAATTACTGCATTTAGAAATTGAGCAACCGAAATCTGACAAACAGAGACAATATTTAAACTGACTACGAATTCGTTGGTCTTTCTGCAACTAGAAAGCCATTTTAAACATCCACTGTTGGACTACAAACACATATAATATATAAGTTTAGAAAAATCTAATATATTAGTGATAAATACAATTAAGACAAAGCACAGTTTTCTGTCTTCAAGAAAGCCAACAAACACAAAACAGTGACGTAATTTGATAGACAGTCAATTTACGGGAGAGGGAGAGAGAAGCACAGCAAAAATTGTAAAAATGTTGGAAACATAGCTCAAACAGTGGTTACAGAATTATATGCTAAATCTATAGAAACAAAAGCTCTACCTGGTCAGTAAAGCTGAATATGCTGGAAATAGATAAAGAAAATTTGCAACTAGTTGTGAAGTGCCAGTCCCAAAGTTAAGACTGAAGGATCCTTTATGGCTGTACACAAACGTTCTCAGAAACCATACAAAGCGGAATAGATTACGTAACAGCTGCTCTGAATTCCGAGCTAAATTTATAATGGTTTCGAATTTTGGCACACGAGCAGCAATTTTTGAGGGGAGGGGAAGTTGATAACATCGCCCCTAGTCTATGGCTGGTACTAATTTTATCGACTCGGAAAGGCTGAAAGGCAAAGCTGACCTGGGCTGAACGAGATTTTAGCTCGAAACGAAAAGACGGACGAAACGCTGCTAAGCATTCTCTCCATGCTAATGACTCTGCCGGTTTACCAACTTGCGCTGAATTAATAATGACAAGAAAGATGCTAAATGATGATGATGATGACGACGACGACGACGACAGAGATCACTTTGGACGCACGGCCAACTGCAGAGAGACTTCAGGTCACTAGATATAGATGCGCCGGCCATCAGGGAGACCTGTATTTCCGAGGTACCAGCCATGACGCCCACTTTCAGTTAATACTAGGTGCACACGCTTCCATGTCAGCTACCTTCGGGAGCTGGAGACGCTGTATTGTTTCGAAAATATCAGAGCTTATCCATGTGCCTACATGCAGGTAGGCACCTGGAGAGGCAAGTCCAAGCAGTCCAACAGAGCCATGATTGGACAGATCAGTGAGATTGTTTGGTGTTTAGTTCGGTGTCTCTTCCTAGTTGAGATGAACTGGATAGAGGTGACAAGCAAGGTAGCCAGTCTCCTCAGAAATGGGTCAAGAGGAAACTATTCCAAAAAGATGGAGCAGTGGTGGCGAATTCTTACAATGCCTTCGTCAACTATTACCGCCTGTCATGCTTTACCTTAAATCACGTCTTATCAGACAAAAGCATCTAAGTTTTAGCCTTTTGTGGAAGAAACATGATCTACTGGTCACACATTCGATCTGAGGACAGAATATATCGCGGTTAGTGATGTGCAGACATGCACTGAAGTTACAACAGCAAAAGAATAACGTTTCACATAGGTGTAGTCCTGAAAAAAGAGAAGTCCGAGACAAGGCTCTTAACACCAATCAGGCAATACACCAAAATTCCACATTGCCGTTCTACACAGAATTAGTGGCGGGAAAAACTGATAACGTTTTCAGGGACACTCGGGACACGATAAAAATCCACTGGCTAATCTCTTCTGGAGAACATTCAATCTATGACCCGTGAATATTTCGAGTAATCTCTGGTCAAGCAAGTGAGATTGGGGTTATTGCCAGTTAGAGAGGAACTTTACTTGAATGGAAATGTCCAGGAGGCTGAGATCGATGAAACTCTTCTACACACATTTGGTCAGTGCTCGAGCATCGGTTGCTTGTAGAGTTAAGTCGAATAGTTGTTGTCACATTGGAGACAGACCCAGCTATCATCTGAGTTCTTTGTGGAGTTCGCTCCACCCTCTTACTTTGTCCAGGAAGAGTAGACCATTTTTATGTTTCGAGTGGCCATGGCAAAAGAGACTGTGTAGTGGAGAAGATTGAAAGGTTTGAAGGCAGACACTTTCCCGTTTAGGGAAGGCCTCATCAATTTTCTGCCTTCCAGAAAATTTGTTGAAAGTTGACCGAGAATGATGAGTATAGTTTGAGTATACGGGCCTGGTTTGCGCATGCACTTTTGGAACTGGAAGAGCTCAGAATACACAAGGGGCGCTTGCCCCGATGGTCAGATTACCGCTCTTTGTGGGTTTCCGCAGATAAACAGATAGGTCTCCTCCAATCGGGAAAATTTTCCTCGTAAGACTTTTACTTTATACGTAAAAGCACGTTTAATCCCTTGAGGCTAATAAGAAACCATTTTTTTAACCAACACAAATCTGCTATTCGTTTGTGAATTATTTCTGTCGTGAAAGAGATATTCCTCCAAAGGGGTTTTAAAGTATAATAAATAGAAAATTCAATTCTCTAAACAAATGAGAAATATTAAAATAGTCTTCTTCTTCTTCTTCTTCTTCTTCTTCTTCTTCTTTGTCTTCTTTTGACAATAATAATAATAATAATAATAATTATTATTATTATTATTATTATTATTATTATTATTATTATTATTATTATTATTATTATTATTCCCAAAGGCGGCTTCATTAAGGAAGAAAAATTAGAGGAAATGCAACCTGGGCATTATGAGTCATCGAAAAATTCTCTCAGATCCATGCAACACGTATCATATAACGTGCCTCCGCATTTAAACCGGAAGGGGAAGAAACGCAAAATAATAATAATGATAAACAACAATTCAAAATGGTTAATTTTTAACAGATATTTTCATTTTCTTTTCAGGGATGCGATATTGATGGTGTTGTTGTATTCAGTGACAGAACGAATGAATGAATCATCATTCATTTAAATTTCTTCCTCTCGTGTTTTGGTAATCGTTATGGATGGTTGATACTTTCACTTTTGTTGTTGTTGTTGTTGTTGTCGGGGAAGATGGTGGGGATGTGTGTCTGTTGTCACTGTCATTAATTAGTCAGGACGAATAACTAATGCGTCATTGTAAACCACATTGGAAAGCTTAATCCTGCTGTCCATGATTTTGATTGCTCGGACAAGACAACAAAAATAACATAGTGATATGACAGTAATATCGATTTATTAAAAATAATATATTATTATTGTTGCTACTACAACAACAACTACTACTACTACTACTACTACTACTACTACTACTACTACTACTACTATTAGTACTGCTGTTGCTGCTGCCACTAATGTTCCTACTATAATGTTCTTAAATGCATTATTTTGAAATCGACCTTAATTGCAACTGGGTCAATTGAGGTTGAGGATTTATGGTCGCAATTCATTCCGTTCAGTGGAAGAGGACTTCACAATGCAATACTTTCTCATACTTAACCTTTAGGCAGTTTAGGAAACGTTCTCGAATATTTCCACATATTTTAATGGATTTAATACATTTTGAATCAATTCTAAGATTAGATTTTGAAAATTAATAGAACGATATTTTGATAAAATGGTAGATCGGCTAGTTTAGTGTACATTGGATAAATATTTCATTTCCTTCTATCGAAGAGATTTGTGCGAAACCTCAATCATATTTTCTTTCTCACAGTAAAATAATTTATTGCCGTTTGTGAATATTTTGTGCTCAATAAGGAAATAAAATAGTTGATAGCTGGCAGAAACGTTAGCACGCCGGGCGAAATGCTTAGCGGTATTTTGTTTGTCTTTATGTTCTGAGTTCAAATCCCGTCGAGGACGACTTTGCGTTTCATCCTTTCGGGGTCGATAAATAAAGTACCAGTTATGCACTGGATCGATGTAATCGACTTAATCCCTTTGTCTGTCCTTGTTTAGCCCCTTGCGG
>NC_068983.1:156745440-156753838 GCF_001194135.2 Octopus bimaculoides
TATGCACTGGGTCGATGTAATCGACTTAATCCCTTTGTCTGTCCTTGTTTGTCCCCTCTATGTTTAGCCCCTTGTGGGCAATAAACAAAAAAAATATATATATCGAAATAACGGCGGTGAGCTGGCAGAAACGTTAGCACGCCGGGCGAAATGCTTAGCGGTATTTTGTTTGTTCTTACGTACTGAGTTCAAATTCCGTCGAGGACGACTTTGCTTTTCATCCTTTCGGGGTCGATAAATTAAGTACCAGCTAAGTACTAAGATTGATCTAATCGACTGGCCCCTTCCTCCAAAATTTCGGGCCTTGTGCCGGGAGTAGAAAAGAATATTTATCGAAATAGAATATCACTAATTTTCTCGGAAAATATTGTATATGTGTTTTTATCGTACTGTCATGTTATGTCACTTATGTTTACATTATATTTAAATGGTTGTTCGTGGCTGCGATGCTGATCCTGCCCTCTCTCAGAAACTGCGTGCTTTTCGCTCATCAGTTCAACTTTTGGAAGACCTTAATCTGGTATGAAATGATACCTTCGTCCAACAAATAGTCCTTAATTAAGAGAATTCAAAAAAGCTACCGCAAATCCCTTCAGCCAACAGAAACTCCGCCAACATTGCACTTCTAAAAATATTATGGCACCTCTACCTTTGCTGCCGGCTTTGCATCAAATTTCACACTAGACACACTTGGCCATTCTCACATACTACATTACATTCCATTCCACCATGCCCTCCCATACCACATACATAACATGGCCAAATGCGGGAAATCTATGGGTGGCTTCAAACAAAGTCACTGGGCTTGACGCTATTTCTTCCATTTTACCCATGCGTCTAGTTACTGAACTCGTCACTTAAACTTATCACATTCTACAGAAGCACGCTTCAGTGTGCCCCATTCTAGCAATAGTCATCCACTCTGACGCAGACAACTATCGTGCACTTTGCCCCCCCTTCAAGCATATTTAAGGTATTAACAGCTATTAACAATATCGCACTACAGAAGCTTGAATCTCTCTTTCTCCTTCTCTTTCTTCTCTCTCTTTCCTTTTCTCCCCACAGTGTAGAACAATACAGTTTCAGCAGTCAGATCAACTAGTACCTCTCTCTCTCCCTCTCTTTCGCTCTATCTTTCTCTCTCTCTCTCTCTCTCTCTCTCTCTCTCTCTCTCTCTCTCTCTCTCTCTCTCTCTCTCTCTCTCTCTCTCTCTCTCTTATGTCATTTACAAGTCGGCTGTCGCTTTAGAGAAGATCGGTGAAAGAAACATTGTTGTCCTAAATGTCAGATAATCATCGTATCTGGCATGAAAATATACCAGCTCCCCCACCTACCAGCTCTCATTTTTGGGATAACAAACTTCCTATCTGATCGCAGGCAACATACACATCACACATCAAACCCACATTAATTTCATAAGCAGAGATTTTGAGAACATCCTTCAGTGGGACCAAACGAGTTTTATCAAGAGCAAAAGAAAAATATCAAACACTACTTATATCAAGTATACACCACTCATATATTAAATATGAGTGGCACTCAGGGTCCACACTGTGACTCCAAATGCTGAAACTCACTAACCCCTAGGATTTTCTCTTAATTAAAACATATCCTTAATAAATCTAGGACTGTACCTCAACAGGGCCAGAAACTATTCACCCCACCGCCCCACAGCCGTTGATACCCCACAAGACTGAAGTAAAGGTTACAATAGAGTATTGTTCCTACATCGAGGATAATGATGTTACTATGCCCACAAACGTTCTGGACCGTATCAGAGAACTAACTGGAATTCAGTCACTAACATATATGCTCTAGATTCATAACCGCAAACCTATTGCCTCTTCTTTCTATCTTTACGATCGCTATTATGATAGCTTCAGTTCCTAGGGACGGGCTGGTATTTTACCTCTACCACTCAAGCACGCCTGTCCTACATGCCTCTTCACCACTCATCAATTCTATTGCGTTGAAGCACTGTATTAGCCATTATGCCAGTCCTTTCTCTCCAGAATATGCCTCAAAAATATTGATCTCATCAGTTTCAGAGGGACATTAATAGTATCAAGTTCACCTGTCTCAGAGGGCCTGCAGAGGTCCTAGGGAATGCCCTTTTCTCTATACATATTTTCATCCAGTGAGAAAACAATGCTGGGCTTCAGTTTCTTTAGCTGCGAAATAAGTGCCATACGGTTGTGAACTGCAGCAGTCATTAGAGTTCTGGTAGAATTCCTACGCCACCCAATTCACTTTCCTTTTTCATTCCTTCAATGTGGATAGAAAAGTATTTTTAAAGGCTGGTAGGTGGGGGGGGGGCAGAAGTGTCTGAAAACGAACCCAATACATGGAAGTATTTGTTGCGGCTCTTCGTGTTCTGAGCTGAAAGCCAACCCTAGTCGATGGTGTAGTACAATTAATCCATTACCCAGTATAACATCACTACCTGGTACCTTGGATGTCTTTATTTGACTCCAGCCTCCCAGTAGAGAATAACTTTCTCCTACCATCGCTCCATCTTGAAAGCTATATGAAAGAAGACCTTCCGCCTCCCCCACCCGCAAATGACCAGAAATTTAAAATAATACATTACCTGGTGAAAGTAAACCTTCAATAAACCTTCTCTACAATATATTACCAGCTTAACAAAATTTACAGCATTCACTGTCCTAGAATCGCCATTATCGATAGAGTGCTCCATATTTTAGCATCTTTTTGCTATTCATTATAAGTCACTTAAACTGCGTAACAGTGCTTGCTAGTCGCATGCCAGCAATTCAATTATATGATCTTCTGGTATGTAAGCAGATCGAGCGTGTTTGGTACGTTTTGTGAGTATAGTAAAAATGTAAATGAAAAGTTCTGGTGCTTGGTTCTGGTTTTATGGATAAGATAGGCGAGAGATAAATACTAAAAGTTAAACATAAATGTCTACTGCGAGTAATATTCCCCAAAATTGAAGTATCTTGTTACGACAGCTAGCAATAGTGTTGCATGTGTTATTAAGTGTAAACCCAAAATACAGGACGAGACGTGAATGAAATTGGAATGGAGCGTTATCAGATGAAGAAGGCAGTACAAAAACAATATAGAAATATGAAAACCAGATTTGGAAAAGGAAAAGGAATAGCAATGCATTACAGATAGAGAAGGAGGAATTATGATGTAACAATCAGAACGAAATTTATGTGGCTTCTACAGGTAATAAATGTCTCGAGCTGAAATTTGTCTACGATAAAGGTGAGAAGCAAAGACGAAAATAATCAAGAAAAAACTACACAAACACCCATTTAAATATAAATTTATATATATATATATATATATATATATATATATGTGTGTGTGTGTGTGTGTGTGTGTGTGTGTGTGTGTGTGTGTGTGTATGTATGCATGTATATGTATATACGTATATATGTTATATATATGCTACATACGTACATATATACGCATATAAATAGCTAACATTAATCAATCTGTTATACATACATACACACATACGTTGAGATGATAATACTTCTACATTATATTCTGAAATTCTTGGATATATTAATTACTCTACTTACATCAAAATATGAATAGGAACATGAATTATGCACCGAGTTATTAAAACACACACACGCACAGCCAACAACGTGACACTTCGAGCAATAGAGCATCCTCGCTACAATATGTTAGCCTCTGAGTTAGAGTTGAACATAGAGAGAGATTATGAAGGTTTTTCTGGCAACAGTAATAGAATTAGCTTCATGATTACACCAGCTCTGGCGTAGCTGATTTCTGTTGATTCCTTCTTACGTGAATATCAGCATGAATTTGAAAAAGAAAATCGTTTTGAATTCAAAAGTTTAGGTGCTGTTGTAAGGATATTACTTCACTCAAATTTACAGATATTCAAACACACAGACAATTGCTAGCACAAACACACACACATAAATTTCTAGATGTTTGCGTATGTATACACGTAAGTCCATATACACACACAGAGAAAGAAAGTGACGCATACAGATAGCTAAAAAGCGAATAAAAAAGGAGTACTCAGCAATGTAGACGCTAAATATTTGAATTTCTTATCTGAATTATTCTCAGTCACACAAATGTCGATAATTCGGCTATAATGACTGAGGGGATCTTTTTTAAAACGGGGGGGCCACATTTTTCATTAACGAAACACTTTGAAACTTGGAACACTGGTAGAATGTGTCATATAAAACATCTTTTTCTCTTAGTCTTCTTTAAAAAAAAAAAGAAATCCATAAGTTATTCCATGTGAAAGTTGTCGTATTTCTGTAATTTCAACCAATCACTGACGTCCATTCAGCCGATATACATTAAGTGCCGACTACATAAACAAACGATTCTGAAACAATTCTATCGGTGATAGGGTTAGGGTTAGGGTTAGGGTTAGGGTAAAACAGCAAATTTAAAAAGAAAAAAGCAAAACGAAGCTATGGAAATTAAATACGCTTTACACCGCTTAATCAGCCAAAGGAGTAAATATAAACAACTGAATACTTGTCAGTGATTGGTTGAAATTATCGAAATAAGACAATTTTTTACATGAAATAAATTCGAATACAAAAATATTTTTCTGTTCTATAACACAAAATAGATAAGTATACGAAGTTTGAAAGTCTTTCGGTACCAAAAACACTACGTAAAACATTAATGAAAAATGTGGCCCCCGTTTTAAAAAAGATCCGACTGAGGTTTGAGGGGGTCACGTTTTCTAATAAAGTTGGTTTTCGTAGGATAATAACTAAAGCTTGTTCCTTTTAGATAATTTGTGTCACATAATGGAACCCAAGAGAGATCAAAGAGGTGTTTTGTAGTTACTATTTTACAAGTGCTGGACATTATCAGATTTAACCGTGTTTCGTATAATTTGAGAGTATAGCAAAAATAAGTATAGTAGTGACAGTGAGACAATAAATAGGAATAATTTTAATTTCAGTAAAAATATAGTAAGATATATCGAATAGCATTAGAAATTAACAGTTTGAGCAGTATGACAGTGACCTTTTTGTTAATGTATAATCAAAAATAACAGACACGAGATTCCGATAAGGAGTGGCTTTATCGAAGATGTTCCTAACTTATAACGAGTCATTTCCTTAGCATAGAAACCTGTTTGGTTTTAACGGCACAAGGAAGTAGAGATTCCGTTTCACATTGACTATGGGGGAGTGTGTATGATAAGTGAATCTTTCCTAAAGTACTGTGAGCCCTAGTAATTTCCCAGTATACTATCAGGTAGAGTAGCGTATCTTTGTAGATTATTCCTCAGGAAAACCAAAATAAACTCGCAACCAATTCATCCCACTTAGCAGATCTGTTACTAGCTCGGTATTGATGTTTAGGCTCAGGTTAAACTTGATTCAGGCGAATTCATGTAATATATGGTATTGAAGCTGCAAAAACCACCAGCTGAACTAAAAGGTCAGCTTTGCTTTGCAGGTTCCAATTCTATCAAAGATACAATCTCAAGCACAAACATGTGCGTGCATACTAAGTGTGTGTGTGTGTGTGTGTGTGTGTGTGTTGTGCTTTGCGTAAAAGTATATATACTCTATCTCTCGACTTTTGTGACGCCGCGTACATTGATATTCATTATTAGTGTGGGATGATCTGATCATTGCTTTGCTGTTTACCTTTGCTCATTGGCTGTTAATTTTCTTTCTCGTCATTTCTTTACTTTTTTGTGGCGTCGTATTTATTTCTTTCGAATGTACTGATGAGACGTGATGCTTTTAATGTGTTTGCTGTTAATTTTTAAACCTACTGTCAATTTAATTAAAACCGTTTGCATGGTTTTTGGGCGGGGTTGCTAAGTTTGTGCTGTGACATACTTATTGCATTTGTAAATATTAATAGGATACTTTTTAAAAAAATAAATTATGCTTTGATCAAATATAGGAAATTTTCATACCTTGTTCTTTGTAAATGTAGGCCCTGTAAGTTAGTAAAACTCATTAAGGACATAATAATTTATAGATATGGTACTGATATTGTGTTTTATCGTGGTTGAGTGGATTTTGTAGAAAACTCACAGCCAATCAACAAATGAAAAACGGAAAACAATGAACAGAGACGAGCAATATACTGACTGTAGACCACATCAACAACTAGAAATGTAACAGCAAACTGAGTTTTAAGTATTCTACGGGAAGATCCCTTACGGAAATTTAGCTTTCATCAACTAGCTCGCTAGTATTCAAGAAGTTTCTTGAGCTAGAATTCCTTTCGATCTTAGTGGAGTCAACAAGCAATTGTATGTGTATGATAGGTAACTAATGTGGTAAAGCATACAGTGGAATCTTAGTGAGTGGGACGGAGAAAAGGCTGAGCAGGGAATGATGTACATTGACAAATGGCGACTAGGATGGGAGATGAAATGAAATGGAATGTGCATTCAATAAAACGAAATATCCACCAGTAATGGATTTATTAATTCCTAATACGTTCTGGCAGATTCGAACGAAAATATCTGATCGCTGTTATATTAAGAACTAGATCATGTTAACATAAAATAAGTTTTTCTTTGATAAAATGGAACTACAGAAGAAAATTAAGAAAACAGTTTTCAACTAGAAAAGCACTCGGAGAGCGCAGATCTCCGCCAAGCAGCTCATTTTCACCCATATACACGCATGCTAAAAATAGCCCAATTTCCCAAACCAACGCCGGAAAAAAACATAACCCCCTTGGTGGGGGTAAAAAAAAATAACACAGCCATATGAATTTTTTTTTTAAAGCCTCTAAAAACAGGAACTATCTGAAGCAGTTATAATACATCAATGACAACAGCAAGCTAGTTTCACCATACAACTAAAAAGAAACAACAATTACCTAAAACTTGAGTGTTATACACACAACGTCTTAGTCGGAAAAGTAACAGCCGGTTACTTGTGGACGCCGATCCTGGTTCACGTAAACATGATCTAGCAGGCTTCCAGAGTTGGTGGTGGGTTTTTGGACTAGTTGGTCGAACCCAAACTGCTTCATAGTTGTCAAGATCTCATGGTTAGGCTAATCAAGGAGATTCATGTTGAAATCACCAAGGACGATGGTCAGATGATTCCTTGGCAAAGAACTTATCAGATGATGCAGGCTGGTGAGGAAAGGAGCAACTGGTACGGAAGGAGATCTGTAAATGGTGATGATATTGATTTTTGTTGAGGAGATGGCAACAGTCATCACCCCACCTCCTTGGAAACAGTCATCACTCCACCTCCTCACCCCAGTGCAGCAGGCTTGTCTGCTCTAGTGATCTTCGACTGCGGTAGGATAGATGCTACTTGTTGATTCTGCTTCAAGAACGTTTCCACGAAACAAAACGCATCAACATTTTGAAGAGTGTTGTCCGCTTTCAAGTCTTGTTCATGTTCAAAGTAAGACCTGATATTGAGCTGTCTGATCTGCAGTCCTCCATGAGTAACTGTGGGAGCAGCAGAAGGCAAAGTTTCAGAAGACGTTTGCCGTCGAAGCCTGTCCATTTCACGAACAACAGATGGACTAGTGCGGATTGTTTCGCTGCCGTTTGTCTACGTAGTTTGATCTCTTTTTTCATCAGTTTCTAGTAAGATAGATAAGCGAGTAAAATTACTAATAAAGGAACGAAAATAAACTTCGGAAACAGCAACGCCACCATAGGTTAAGTGGAAATAATGAAGGTATTTTCAAGGGAGATAATTAAAGAACGTTACATTGTAATACTTCATGTAAAGTAAATATGTAACAAATGTAAAATTCTTCATGAATCCATAACAATTCCCGGATCACTACCAAAATTTCATCATCTGTTCCTTGTGTCATTACCAACTCTTTCTGCGAGTTTCATCAAATACCGTTTACAACTTTTTTAGTTATTTTGCACACAGAGAGACTGACAGAGGGACAGACGGACAAACCAACGCCGATCAAAACATAACCTCCTTCCTTGGCGGAGATGATTAAGAATAAATAAATAAATAAAATATTATCTGGATTTTCGCTGTTCTGCGTGCAACCTATTGAAAACATTAGTCAACATAACAAGAAATAATACAGTACGATGGTACAACTATTGCGATCAGGAAAAAGGACGGTTATGCACTTTAGCGATGTCCTTAACTATATGACAGATAGTAAAACGATAAATCTGCTCAGTCAGCAACTTGAAAGCAACAACAATAAAAAAAATAAAACAGATCTTTGTCATAAGTGAAAGAAGAAGCTAGCTGAGAGCGACAAGAAGCTAGCTGAGAGCGACAAGAAGCTAGCTGAGAGCGACAAGAAGCTAGCTGAGAGCGACAAGAAGCAAAGTAAATAGATATTCTGAGAAGGCGTAGCACAGAAGGAGAAAGGAAATACAGTGTATCGAATGCTTTATGTACATATATAGTGCAGTCTATGTGTGTGTATA
>NC_068983.1:156757134-156760583 GCF_001194135.2 Octopus bimaculoides
TATATATATATATGTATATATATATATATATATATATATATATAATATAATATAATATAATATAATATAATATAATATAATATATATGTATATATGCATATATACATACGTGTACGTACATACATGTATACGTATATACATATGCATATGTTGGCACAGGACGTCACAAAGCATAAACAACAAAAAATACGAAGTACGAGGACATGGAATACGATCTTTTATTGCATGCAATAAGGCACAAGATCCAGTCCTCTGTACTAGATCAGTACTTGTTCATTGCAGTTGTGGAGGTCTTATAGCACAGTTCTATCGGCATCATTCCTCGTTTCCCATTGCTTCTAGTTAGGTACAGACATCAACGTCTGCTTTTGGGTGGTGCACGTTCTTTGATGTTCGTAATTTTCTTGTCTTCCTGTCCAGGCGTTGGAGTTCTGTAAGATTCCAGTTAATGATGTTAAAACTGTATTGGACTATTGAAAGTGCCAAGGTGTTAATGGCTTCCATGCGATTTTTGGAGTTGAGTTTTTTCAGTTTTTGGTATGAGTCTTACTCTCCAGTAATACCTTTTCTTATTTTTTCCTTCATAGTAGCATGTTGTGTACCATCCCCTTCGTTTCTCCACAAGTATTTACAGAATTTTTATGGGTCACACTCCTTGATGGTAGTGCCGGTATCTAATTCAATGGAAGCTGTTTGGTTCAGCTTGCCTCTCACAAACGTTGCTTTAGCACACTTATCAAGGTCAAAATCCATCCAGATGTCACTGCTGAACTCTTGTTAACAGCCCTACTAGCTCTTCGTCATTTCTAGCAAACAGCTTCAGATCGTCTAAATAAAACAGATGGTTTACTATAATACTATACATTTTGAATGCATACCTGGTGTTACTTAGTTCGTTTGAGAGTGGGATCAGTGCCATGCATAAGAGTGATAGGGAGAGGGAGTCACCTTGAAAGATACCTCGTTTAATGTTGATGTTGTTAGATGGTGTAGAAGGAGACCATGCTACCTTGTAAGAACTTGGAGACGACAGCAGAAGTCTTATATATCTCAAGAGCTTTGTATAACCAATTATGTGGGACACTACCAAACGCTTTACTGTAGTCTATCCATGCCATACTCAGGTTCTTTTTGTTCCGATAATTCTGTACAATCATTTTATTTATAAGTAATTGATCTTTGCATCCATAAGAATTCCTTCTACAACCTTTTTGAGCTTGTGGAAGGAAAGAGTTCTGTTCCAGGAAAGTGTATATTCTTTCAGTTAGTAACGATGTGAGTATCTTGTAAATGTTGTTGTGACATGTATCGGTCGGTAGTTCTTTGGATTTTTCGTGTCTTAAGTTTTTGGTAGAAGGTATGCTGTTCCTTCGGTCAGCCATGCAGGTATTTGCATTGGGTTCTGGATGATATCAGTTACAGATGCAACAAAATTTGGGGGTACTTCTGTCAAACAATTCAGCCAGAAGTTAGGGATCCGGTCCAGGCCTGAGGTTTTGTGAGACTTTCTAAGAACATATCTTAGCAATTCCACTCCTGTTGACACCCATTTCTGTTCTTCAGCTTCATCCAATCTCATTTTCTCACGTTCTATCCAATGAGCTTCAGCATTATATTCTTTTCTGTTGCTCCATATCTTCTTCCAGAACTCTTCCGTTTCCACAGTCTTATGAGGTTCCATTACTTCTATCTTGTTTTTGCCAATCTCCCTATAAAATTTCTTTGCACCCATCTTGAATACCTTGTTTTGTCAATAAGATTAAATTCTTTTATGATAACTTTTGAGCCGTTAGACTTTCACTTGTATTCGTTGTTTCACTATTTCTTTGGTTGCAGGGAGGTTTATAAAATCTTTGATTTTATATTTTTGCTTCATTTTTCTAGCTTGTTTCGTCTTAATATTTACTCCTCTAGCAAGATCACCGAGAACTGATACATCCGCCCGCAAAAATACGATCTCTTTTTGTATTGCTACTTTCCACTTAGGAGGTTTATTGACATGGTTGGTCCTTTTTTGTGTCGTTCTGATACCTAGTTGAGCAGTTACAACTTTAGCAGTGGAATACATGAGGTTATTTAAGGTTGTTAAATAATTTCCTTTGTTTCTTAAGACGTGTCTTGCAAATAACTTGCACATGCAAGTGCTACCAGTCAAGAATTCCGCATACCGGAAGCCAGCAAGTATATGGGGTCACCAGGAGAGAATGCGCGCCGTTTCGGGGCCTACCTCTCATTTCGGGGCCTACCTCTCATTTCGGGGCCTACCTCTAAGAGCAACATTATATATCATGATTTATTATTGTTGTTGTTGTTATTATTATTATTATTATTATTATTATTATTATTATTATTATTATTATTATTATTATTACATTTTAAAGGAAACTGAAGAAAAGAAAACGAGTTGAAATTTTATAATATAAAAGTTATCCATCAGTCAAGAAACAGGAAATACAAAGAAACAGAAGAAGTATTGTAAAGAATGTGATTTTGGTAAACAGAAAAAAACACGGTATAATTTTAGGAACATTTGTTTATGTTTTCGTTTATGTGAATGCTTGTACTGTTCATTTATTATTGATGGGTTGTCCTCTGTGATTGTAATCCGTCAATTAATTCTCTGTTTCATAGCAAATGTTGGTGTCTTTTTGTTATAAATACAATGTATATATTTCCTGATGTATTTTTACTCTTTTCTTTCTATTCCTATTAGTATTATTGCTACTAATTGTTAACTGCGTTATCATTAGTTTTATTAATGTCATCATCATTGTCATCATTGTTATAATCGACAATATCAGAATTATCATAACAGTGTCAAAAGAAAAAAAAATTATATGTGTATGTATGTGTGAGTGTATGTATATATATAGTTATATATGTGCGTAGGTACGTATGTTTAAATGCATGCATACATGTATAAATATGCGTATATGTATTTATATATGCATGTATGTATTCACGTACGTTATCATGTAAAGACATATGTACGTGCATACAAATGTGCGTACATATACATTGTATGTACATCCAGAGGGTGCGGTGAATAAATAGTCGTCTAAATTACGCAAAGAGGAAGATAACACTGATATCTTATTTTAACAGATTTACTCTTTGACTCCTTTATTTCTTTCAGTCATTTGATTGCTGCTATGCTTGGACACCACATAAATTCGAACAAATCGACCCCAGGACTTATTTTTTGTAAGCCTAGTGCTTAATTCTATCGAGGGTCTTTTGCCGAACCACTAATGTTACGTGGACGCAAACACACTAGCATCGGCTGTCAAGCGATAGTGGGGAGTTAACATTTTCTTATCATTGTCAAAGATTCTATCACTGTATTTTAATATATCTATGTTAACCATTTTTTAACACCACAACGGCCTTACATTTTACTTTAGAAAATCCTTTTTTTAAAAAGTGAAACCGGTCAAGTCAATAAAGAT
>NC_068983.1:156760878-156762247 GCF_001194135.2 Octopus bimaculoides
CACAATAAGCCAAACCTATGCACATTTCAATAGGGTAATTTGTTACAATATTTTACGAGACATCTTATTTTTCCGGGATACCCTATTGAAATGTGCATAGGTTTGGCTTATTGTGGTTGTTTCTGTTATTATAATTGTTGCTGTAATAAAGTATCTTCAATGCATTGATTTTGAGCTCTATCCTTTAAGAGACATGTATACATATATATATACAAAAACTCAACTGTGAGTTTTTGGCTAAGACTGTTAACAGATACTATATATTTTGTAAAATTTGTTTTATAAAAGTATATATTTAATATATATATATATATATATATGAGTGTCCGAAACTATGTGGTTGGTAAGCAAGCAAGCTCTCTACCACACAGACATTCCTGCGCTTTTAGCAAAATTGCATAAGAATATCTTGAAATATTAAAAAGTAAATTTATTCAATAATACCGCCTTTCGCTTCGATTACACCCTCCAGATGACTTCGGAATCTTCTGCAACTCTTCTGGGTCTTCTTGGTGAATTCTGCCATAATTCTCACCTTCAGTAAGTGTTTGTTTCTCGCTCAACTCCACCCCACCTATAATAACCTAAAGGGTTATTATAGCGGCGTGGGAAGATGAATTGAGACATAACGTCGTCATCACTAATGATCACTCCAAACACCATGATGTTGATTGGGTGTTTGATTTTTATCACTCGCGGTACATATTTTGGGGACACGGTAAACCAACGGTTGTTTTGTGTGCTCACCATCTGATCCTGGCAGAAATTTTTCTCGTCTGAGAAAAACCAAAGCGTGTTCGGTTGAGGTGAAGAAGATGCTTGAGTTTGTTTGAAAGCTTCATAGCGCGGTCTTTCCTCTTGTACTTGATAGCTTGAGATTTAAAAAATGGTTCTTTATTATCTTGCATGATGGATAACGAATGTCTTCATGCACTATCTGCCTGATAAGAAACTCAGACATTCTCATGTCTCTGGTGATGGACCTGGTTGACTTGGAGGGATCGTTGTCGATTATGACCTGTATCTCACCAACAAATGCAAGAGTTCTATTCTTATCGGAATGATCAGAGTGAGTTTTCCGAGCTGCCGTATCTTCGTAATCACCATTACACTCATCCAACTCTTTCCGAAACCTCTGCACTGTCCTCAGATTGACACCAAAACACTCTGAAATGTCCGTATTGGAGTTTCCGGCGCGAATGCCATGCAGCACAGCATGTCGTTTCCAAATTTCTGACAGAGTGAATTGAGTACTGGTGCTTTTTTCTCACAGACGGAGCCCAACTGACCCTACTATACTGTGTAATCGACAAAATCAAAAGCAAAGATAGATAGGTTTCTTTATTAGCCACACAGGGCTCAACACAGA
>NC_068983.1:156762347-156766797 GCF_001194135.2 Octopus bimaculoides
ACACACACACACACACACACACACACACACACACACACATACACATAGAAACTTGCGCGCGAAGACAAGCACTAAGTACACTAATAAAAAGTAGTATTCGGTACATATGCTGGTTGCTAAATATTTGTATTAAAAATTTGCACATTAAATTTGTATTACTCAATATTTCACAGATGCCACATAGGCTAACTGTCTCTGCATGATGTATAAAATTTATTCCAGTTAGTCTGATGGCGAGGTGAGAGAGGACGACTGGCTGGATGCCTGACGGTCGCATGAACTGTGATTCAATAGTTAAGAGTAATCTCTCTTGCATTCCAATATAATTTGATTAAATTTCAGTATAAATTATAAAATACTGCTATCAATTAATGGTTTAAGCGTAGTTATTCATATGCAAGGGGATACATAGATTAATAGTTATATAGCTGTATGGTTACGAGTTCAAATCCCACTGCGTGGCACCTTAGGCGGGTCCCATGTACTATAACCTAGGGCCGACCAAAGCCTTGTGAGTGGATTTGATAGGCAGAAACTGAAAGAAGCCCGTCATGTGTGTGTGTGTATATATATATATATATATATATATATATATATGTGTGTGTGTGTGTATGTATGTATGCATGTATGTATGCATGTATGTATGCATGTATGTATGCATGTATGTATGCATGTATGTGTGTGTGTATATATATAAATATGTATATATGTATTTATGTACCTATGTATGTATTTGTGTGTGTATATGAATATGTATGTATGTATTTATATACCTATGTGTGTCTGTGTTTGTCCCTCTGCCATCGGTTGACAACCGATGCTGGTGTGTTTTTATCCCCGTAACTTAGCAGCTCCTCAAAACAACCGATAGAATAAGTACTAGGCTTACAAAGAATAAGTCCTGGGGTCGATGTCTTCGACTAACACACTTTAAGGCGGTACTCCAGCATGGCCGCATTCAAATGACAGAAAGAAGTAAAAGAATAAAAGAATATACATGCATGTATGCATACATACATGCATACATACATGCATACATACATACATACATACATACATACATACATACATACATACATACATACATACATACACACATTGTAGTCTGTTCTTTTTTAACCTACAGTGGCTGTCCATATTTACAGCTGTGTGTCATATATGTAGATGCCACCCCTTCCACAGATTTCTTTCTACGGCTGCTGGGATCAAGCTCTGTTTATGAATGTACTTTTCTAGTTACAATGTATAGATGTGAAGTCTTGTTTATAAATGTCTAAAGCGACCACAGACAATGCAAAGATCATCCTGAAATTTTCATGCATTACGTTTCAATATCTTATGGGTTATTCAATTTTTTTAACTGCATACTATTTGTCTTAGTTATAGAATAGAGTGCCATTCGCTGATATGGAGCAACATTTTTCAGTATACTGTTGTGAAATCTCTTTTACGGTTTGTGTTTGCCGAGATGAAAAGCATTTCCAGATGAAAAACATTTCCAGCCAGTGCCCAATATAGGTCTTAGACATTTCTCAGACAATTTCTCTAACAAGCTCGAAGGAAACGAATAGGTAAAATGTGGTTGTAAACTTCCAAATCCTCACGTTCGTATATATCACTACGTACTCATTGTCAAAGTACGTTAAGATACTACTATAGATAAAATTTCTTCTGTTCTATTCCTCAAAAACCACATTGATGCTTGATAGTGCTAGCTATGCTAGTTATGAGAGGTATCATGTACTACGATGTTCGATAGTACAAGTTACCTACAAGAGATTAGTGTTGCAAACGCTTGTACAGGTAGCATGAATATTCCTGTCTAAGTATCGGTTTCCATATTAACATGTCGAGAACGAACCACGATGACTGGTGGAAACATCGACTGGATTTTCATATGTCAAGACAACATACAGTACATTAGGACATTAAAACACGAGGTCTTCCATCTCCTATATGATTTCTGATTCGAACTAAAAGTATATCACTGTTGAGTGTTTTTCATCTCTAGTATTTATTTCATCCCACGCTTTGTTTCCTGACAGTCTTTGACCTACGATGGGCTCCTCCATCTTTTGACATTAGAATTAAATTTTTCGTAGCTGTTTATTCATAGTTTCCCATTTTCGTTTATTAAAAACAACATATTAAAAAACGAAACTTGCAGCTCGATATTGTTTTAAACATTTGATTAAAATAAAGCTTCCATAACTGAATATTATTATCATTAGATATATAAATAAATGTGATGTATTATACACGAAATATAACGTAAAAACACTGGAAAACTGGGATGTTGGACAAGAAGGAGTTACATAAGGAGACGAAGGAAGTTTTGTCAAAATAAATGTATAACATAGCGTGGGTGAAGTGCGATAAGGAAAGAAAAATAGAAAGAGAAGTAAGAAAATAAATAAACAAACAACGAGATGGCAAGAAATGTGAAAATTTTAATTGTCTCTCAGTACGCTTATCTTTATACAAGCATTTCTGTCAACGAAATCCATCGTTATAAGAAGTGAAGGAAAAAGAATAACAGTAAACTGGCTGAAGATAGACTATCTGAAAACAAGAGAGTGATGAAGACAGAAATAATAAGTAGAGTGAAGTACGTTTTGTGATGAGTTTACTAAACGCTAGAAAGATATTTGATAGCCCTAACCACAAAATACTGTTTCTAGTCTATGTGTGAGTATATATATATATAGAGAGAGAGATAGATAGATAGATAGATAGATAAATAGAATAAAACAAACCTATGAAGCGGATATGGCTGCAATATATACGAGGGGTGTATGAAAAGTCTTGAGCCTCAAAGAAAAAAACAAAATGCGGTACAAGACTTCTGACAAAAGTACAAGACTTCAAAACTCAAGGGCCTTGAAGGCTCAAAACCTTTCATACACCCCTCCCATACAGTGAATAGTTCGTCTATTTTTTTTTTTTTTTTAGATCAACATGTGTTTCTATTATCTACACAAATAATTGAGTTAAATTGTCTTTAAATTTATATCTTACTCATTTGGATCTTTGGATATAATTTAACGCACTCAAGATTGACTTTTGTGCCTACTTATGTGTTGCGTCACTTCCATCTTTTATCGTTTCTTTCATTCTGTGTTAAAACTGGTAATCGAGTTTAATCTACTGAAATACGATCTTCTATGTTTTGGCTGATATATCTGTGTCCATGTCCATGTGCATTTCGAAGCACAACAATAAGTCCTGCATTTAAAGGAATATATACATTACGGATTTGTATGAAATTTTTGAGAATCTCCATTCTTTTCCAATTTATTCACATACATTACTTATGTAGAAAAATTTAAGATTCTTATATGCATTTGTTACCTACACATACTCCACTCACTCGTATACACGCATGCACTCAAACACCCACACAGATACACGCGCACACACACATGTACACAGGCGCACACCCGCGCACACACACACACACACACACACACACTCCATTGCCAAGGCCGGAGCAATGGAGTAACCGCTGCTTGATACATCGGCCAAGTGTTGAGGCCTCACATTGCGCAATACTTTGCCCGTCATCGGAATCACGTGTTCCAACACGACAACGACCAAGCCCATACTGCCAGGTTGGCGACAGACTTCCGCCAATACCACAACATCCAACAGTTTCTTAATTAGAACTCTTCAATTAATACTATGGCAGTTTGTTAATAAACCAGTTTCTATTTAGTATGTGTGCTACGTTTCTTTTGTGGCTGAGTATATACAACTTCAGACTGAGGGGATGGAGCAGGTAAAATTCAGGCTTCATATGCTTCCTAACTAGCAGAACCTCGGAAGTAACAATTCCGCAACAAAGGGTTCTCCACCAGCTACTCATCAGGCCGAAGATACCTTAGTTAACTGAAGGTTACATTGCCGTCAAGGGATCCCGAGTGATCACGCAGATGTGATTTAAAATTTTGAATCACTTCTCCTGTAGTTAACTCGGGGGATTTGATCTTATTTGACCTTCAGTTAACTAAGATATTTTCGGCCTGATGAGTAGCTAGTGGAGTACCCTTAGTTGAAGAATTGTTACTTCCAAGGTTCTACTAGTTAGGAAGTATATGTACCCTGGAATTTATGTCCTCCTTTCCCTCAGTTTGGTTTTCTATTCACCCTAAATGCTAACCGTGAACTATAAAATACCTTTTTCAGCTTATCGATCTTCGCTATGGAAAAACGCTAAAAAGTATTACTATTCCTGAAAGTTATTTTTTTTAATACCTACTACGGTCTGCTCGAAGCTTACTAACTCCCTACACCTAGATCATTGGATCATACGATTGCGTATCAATACATATATATGTGTGTGTCTGTGTACATGTGTGTGAGAGAGAGAGAGAGAGAGAGAGAGAGAGAGAGAGAGAGAGAGAGAGAGAGAGAGAGAGAGAGAGAGAGAGAGAGAGAGAGAGAGAGAGAG
>NC_068983.1:156767116-156770197 GCF_001194135.2 Octopus bimaculoides
GCATACTTAAATGTTAGTTTTTATCAAAAGAGAAAAGTATATTCAAATAGTCAACGGTTAAAGGTATGTTAATCATTTACATGGAATTATTTTACGCCAAACGCGATCTTACAGCCAGAAGTTTTTCACTTTCGCTTTTTAAACTACTTCTATATGCGCTGGTGCCTGTTCATTATTTTGGCTATGTATTACTTTTTACTAAATTTCAACATTTCAAGTGTTGTTTTATTGACTTGTCTTCTGTGGCTATTTCATTTTCTAATTCATTTCTCATTAATTTTCATTGTCATTTTTCTATATATCATCGTTTAGATTATTCTAGCTTGTTTCTGAAATTTCTTTCTTTCTATTGGCTAATTTCATGGTCATTTTGTCCTTGTTTTTCTAAGGCTTCATCGTTTAAATTTTTGTATTCTATGTCTTACTTTTCTTGGTGTTGTTTTACATTTGCTTCTTGTTTTATTCAGTAGCTGTCATGTATCTACTTATTGATTAAATTATTTACATCCTGCTTTGATACAATTACCGTTCTCCCTAATTCAGACGTAGCTAGCTATTTTGCATATGGAGTTCCTAAAACTCTTTTTGATATGTTCTACTGAACTGTCGTTCTATCTTCTTTCTTGATAAATATTTTGTATCTGAAATCTATATTGCTTTTGGGAGCATGTTGTTGTTTATTGGAAAATGGGTACTGGTGCTTCATTTCTCATCTTTTGTACTTCATTAGTCATCCAGTCTGTTTTTCTATCGTGCAGACTCATTCTTTCTGAACTGTATCGTGTTTCACATGAGTAAGTTCTTTGTTGTCGTTCATTAGTGAGCCGAACAGTTGTAAGTTTAATTACATCATTTATATCTTGTATTGCTTAACTCTAGCTTAAAATTTGTATTTAAAGGCGCAAAATATGTTTTTGATTAAGTTTCAGTTACTCTAAGCGTTCGTTATCGTTCTGCCCACCTCCCAAAAGCCAAGACATAATGCTTAAATGTGAACCAAATACGACAGAATAATTTCTGTCACTAATTTCCAGACATTATCAAAACAACATGGGATACTCTTTAATAAAACAGCACAAATTTTAGTTGCTTAGGAAAAGAAAGCAAGTGAATCAACGGCGAATCGAGGCTATGTAATCTACAGGACAATAATATTGTAACAATTGTCAGAATTTACAGCAGAGCCACAAGTTATTGAATATATGTGACTTCTTTATCGTTGCACGTTTGGAAACTAAAAGAGAATAATAAAATATAATATAATATAAATACGAATATAAATATAAACTATGCAATAGTAGATAAATCCATGCATATATAAATAGTCTCTAGATATTCTTCCAGTGACCAGCAGAAAATTATAAACATTACTATGCTATAGTTTTGATGCTCAACGGAACAAAATATATGTGGCAACATACTGCAG
This sequence comes from Octopus bimaculoides, assembly GCF_001194135.2. Classification (NCBI taxonomy): domain Eukaryota; kingdom Metazoa; phylum Mollusca; class Cephalopoda; order Octopoda; family Octopodidae; genus Octopus; species Octopus bimaculoides. The sequence goes on from NC_068983.1 coordinate 156,768,543, forward strand.
ATATTAGAGCTAATTCATTTTTTAATTATAATATAAGTTGCAAGCGTGGTAAATATTTTGATGACACAACAACAGTAGAAATCAAATTATCCCGCGAAAATCAATGATAGTTTAGAGACGCAATGATAATTTAGAGACACCCAGAAATACATCAACTATATCTGTAACAGCTTCAAATATAAAACAACAATTTATGAAGTCAATAGAAAGACATCTAAAAACTGGAACAAAGGAATGATATATCAAAACGTATTTAACGTGTTTAGATCCAAGATAACAAAAGATAATTTGATGAAAAAATATAGGTAACGTAAACAACAGATATCAACTAATGAATGAGAGACACACAAATATAGGACAATAACAAAGCAGGATACATCGTGCAAAATAGGATAATTTTATGCAAAAATAAGTAGGGACTGAAGAACTCATGAAATGGCCAATTAGTAACGATATTTCCGTTAAGAATCGGGGAAGCAAGAACAAGACGTGAAAATATATGGTAATAAACAAGTGCTAAGCATACGAATGCAAAGCGGAATATTCAACAAACGACCTCGAATGCGAAATAAGTGCGTATCAATGTTAAGTTTAGAAGAACAAGGTACAATCGATATAATAAACATGTAGATCCAACAACTAAGGAATCCATCATGAATCAGTGACATCTAAATAATGACGTAGAATAAAAAAGATGTGATTATGCAACAATCATTTCTCATTCTTTTAGTTGGCTAATGGCAAATAATATGCAGACATGTAATTTCTGAAAAGTGGGAACTGGGATTTTCATATAACCGGTAACAAAGCGGACCAATGAGAAATTAGATCAACCATCAAATTAGCCAAAGAAACAAAAGCAGCGTTAGAAAACTCTTAAAAAACAGCATCGAACATTAGCTAATATAAAATGAGCTTAATCCAATGGATGCCATTCAGTTAAAATACCAGAAGAAAAGAGTTGATGATTAGTTGTCTGTTTTAAACGGAATCTACTGAAATATTTTTGGCTTTGTCTACGTTTAAATCAAATCATTAAAAAATTTTGGAACTCAAAATGAAAAAGACTAAAAGATTTACTTACCTCCACGATTATTAAATATAATTACGTGAACAAACTTTAAAAAGTGAATTGAAACAAACACTATGAGGAAATTGATTTAGTAAAAATCTCGATAAAATAAATCTAGAGGAAAAATCTAGCGGGGTCTATAAATAGAGGAGTAAACATTTTTTTTTATTCCTCATACGATTTCCTCCTGATAACGCTGCATTTGAATCATAAGATTTCACTCTCTGTAGAAAGATAGATGGAAGAATTAAAGGTAATTTGAAGTGTTTATTTCCATATGTGATGAAAATAATACGAAAGGATATCGACGTTACTGTTGAGAATTGGGAAGACATGTTTTCATGATTTGATTTTTTAAGAAGTTTCTGAAGTCAATTTATTTACGGAATTTACTTTCAATTAAATTGTATAGTTCTATTCGTATAACAAGTGTGCGTGTGTTCGTATGCATAAGAATTTGCATCTATGTTAGTGTGACCCTTCTTTACAAGTGTTATGCATCTTTGTGTACGTTATGCATGTGTGTGTATATATATATATATATATATATATATATATATATATATAGAGAGAGAGAGAGAGA
>NC_068983.1:156772445-156773352 GCF_001194135.2 Octopus bimaculoides
TCTCTCTCTCTCTCTCTCTCTCTCTCTCTCTCTCTCTCTCTCTGTGCTCAAACGCATACGCGCATGCGCCTTTCAACATTCATTGGCTAGGTGATAATCTTGCTAAATGTTCTTGCTTGTGGCATGTTTCTCCTACCAAGAAAACATCAGCAACACTAATCCTGAAATCCTAACCAGGATAGCTTTGCACATTGGAAACAGCGCCTCTACACTCACTATTACTACTGCAGCCGTTAGTTAAACCCACTAGTATTAACATCACCGTTACCACTCTCACTGTGGATAACATTCTTAACACTGCCACCATAACCATCATTTCAAATACCATCACAGCTATCTTTCTGCAAACACTACTACTTTAAAGTCAAACGCCAACCATTAATACTCACAAAACATTAATACCATAAATATCAATGCCACAGTCTCTATCACTCTAGAATCAGTAATACACATCCACACACAATGCTATAAAATAATAAAACAACTATACAAGTACTCGCTCACTACATCACAATCGTCCACTATCGTTCTATCAACTTTTTTTATGACTTATGACAGTATATCGCATTGCTAGCTCTGGTTCCTTCAGTGATGGTGACTAACGTATGACAGGCAATATATGTTCGTCAGTGTCTCAGTGTTTTTATGTGTATTTATGTGTTACAGACTGAGAGTTAAATCCTTAGGCATAAGAATCTAATAATAAAAAAAAGGTTCTCAAATATAAAAAAGGCATAAAAGCAACATTAGCAAAACAGAAGAATTTTTAAAATAAGCATAAAACACGAACAGTTACAGAAACACGCTTTCATGGATACACATATATTTGCATATGTATATATGTGTACATATGTGTACACATACTCGCATACACACACACACACACACACACACACACACACACACA
>NC_068983.1:156773617-156776838 GCF_001194135.2 Octopus bimaculoides
TATATTAATAAATAAATGTGTTTTGTGTGCATATAGATATCAAAGTGGTTTCTGAAAAATCACATGTGTGTGTGTGTGTGTGTGTGTGTGTGTGTGTGTGTGTGGTTTCCTTTAAATATGATTATAGAGAAAACAGTTTTTTTTTTGTCAGTTGTGGTAATTGTACTCGAGGAAGTTTCCATAGCAAGTCTACTCTTCACTGTCGAGCAGAGAGCAAATTTTTTTATTAATCTGGGAAGCAATCAGGCGTTCAAGAACCCAATGGACAAGCTTGGACTCGTTTCCTACTTCATAAAAATGTTTTTTTGGTTTAAGTGTGATTTAAATTTGTTTTACTAATTCTCGGGTAGTTTGCTTTGGATTTTCCTCATCTGTAGTTTTCAGATGTTCAGTATTGACAAGTGTTTTGTCGTCCCAAACGAAGGGCCTCTACAAGAGAAAAAAATTCCTGAGTGAAACTGGCCAAATCATCGTTGACATGTACGGACACTTGAGGCTTCATTTTCTTAGAGAAAAGAAGTATTTCTTGCTGCTTCCACTGCTGAAGAGCCTCTTTTGAAGTCATACAGCTTGCAGGTCTGATCTAAACTCATTTTAAAAGAGGCGAAATCGATACAAATTTTACAATGGTGTATGTATGAAGTGGTTTGTAATGATAGGAAAAACAAACATTAAAATGTAAAAAATAATGCGTATTTTCCGATAAGTATTGAAAAAGTATTTTCAAAATGATCATGTTAAAAATGCGACAGAACTTTGTTTCCAGCTGAACAGAAGAAACTTGTCCAAGGTGTTGCGCAGTACGAAACTACATAGTTGTAAAGCGACCTTGTTAGCCATGCAGCCCTGTCTTCTGCGCCACTACAGGCATGAATATGCCTCCGCGTCATGCTGTCAATAATTGTTTTTTGTGCCTGTGTAGTAGCTAGCAGATATGCACAAATCACTTGATCCAGCGGATCACCAACGTTGTTTCCAGCGTTCAAGTGTACCAATCAACTTCTGGTTGGTATTCGGTTGGTATTCATTTTCAGTTGAGTGAATTGGATCATCATAAAATGAAGCATTTTGCTGAAAGACACAACGAATCGAAGCCATGATGCCATCATCTCGAGATCAACACTCTAACAATTACGCCACACACTTCCATACATAAACACAAACACATACACAAATATGATTAATATATTATTATATACTTTATACATGTGTGTATCTGTGTGTACGCGTGGGAGTATTACATATCAAGTATTAACAAATGTTTGTTGCCACAGCGACTGGCAATATGGCTCGGAGTAGTTGTGAGCTATTGTGATTATTTTTAAAAGTTTTGTTAATGTGTCAGATCTGAGGCTAGTGTTAGCTGCTAGACTGCCTGTCGACTGTTTAAAACATATTTCTCTATCATCGCGATTGTTGTTTAACATAGTGTCTATATTTTATCATGGAGAAATAGTTATCATCTCCTATCTGCGATTATGACGTGTATTTTTTCACAGGGCGAGTCTGTTTTGCTATATTATCTCTACTAATATACCATGTCTGCTTTACCAGACGTGAGTGCTAATTTAACGTCGCAGCTAATATGTCACCACAGATAAACGGCTTCATTTTCCCCTCCATTTCTCGCTCTCTCTCTCTCTCTCTCACTCACTCTCTCTCTCTCTCTCTCTATCTATCTATCTATCTATATATATATATATATATATATATATATTATTATTATTTCCCTCCCTCTTTCTTTCTTCGATGCATTTAGTCTTCACTTTTGCAAAAGAGATTCCAAAAACACAACGTATTGTGAGAGATAAAATGTTGGTCTGTTTATGGGAAAACATTTTTATCTGTGGGTCAGGATAGTTGATGTAGTATTTAATTATGCATGTTTGTTTACTATAGCTGATTACAGTGTCGGATGCGGCGGTCGTTGTGGTGGTGGTCATGATGGTATTGGTGTTGATGCTAACTGTATTGTTGGTAACGATGCCAATGCTACCGATAGAAGTCTCATGCTTCTGATTATCCATTAGTGTTACGTTGTTCGCCGGTTTCATAATAATTTTAAAAATTCATATTAGTTTGTGTGTGTGTGTGTGTGTGTGTGTGTGTCTCTGTGTGTCTGTGTCTCTCTGTGTGTTGTTTGTGTGTGTGTCCGCACGTGCCAGTGTGTGTGTGTGTGACCGAATAACCTCCGCTTTATCACCCTCTTTTTCTACGTCACAACTCACAAAACCCCTAATGACTATTACCTCCTTGGTGTAATAAACAGACTCATCAAAGTATGTATGAAGTAAAAAAAAATGTAAAACAGAGGAGAGACAGAGACAGAGACAGGCAGAGAGTGTGATACAGACAAATAGACAAACACAAACATTAAAAAAGACAGAGAGACAGAGAGAGAGAGGGAGACAGGGACACAGAGACACTGAGACAAACAGACAGAAACAGAGAGAGAGTACGACCTCTAACACGTGTTCGACTTATACATTATATACTGCCAACTATGTCACAAGTATTACTAAAGAGCGAAATAAAGGTTACATTCGAATAATATAGTCCTCAGTACACAAAACATTAGGATTGTCTTAACTGGAATGCCTTCGTCTTGATTTTTTGTTCGATCATTTCTTATCTATAATTATACAGCAACTAAATTTACTTCACTAAAGTGAAAGGAACAAGTGTGCGTTGGCGCTCAACTCCCTAGAAATAGCAGTCAAAGTTTTGTCAAACCAAGTCAAACCTTCGAAAATGGGAAACGAAATACTGGAAATGATACTTTGCTGAAGAAATATAGAAATCATGGCTTATTCTACCTGTTTCTTCAACAATCATATGGAAATAGAAGGTGCAGCCAACAAAGAAGACTTTGCACTGTAGTTCTAGTTACTAAAAATAGCAGTTACATTTAGCCAGATTACACTCTAAATCTTAGATTAGAAAAGGACTCGTGAAAAGATATGGTCCTATATCAAACACACGAAACTGCATACAAATATGAACACAGAAATGGATAGAAATATAGATAAAATAATAGATGAAAATACGTACCTACATACACACACACAAATACATACATACAGGCATACATATATACACACATATGCATGTAAGTGGATTTGGTAGACGGAAACTGAAAAGCCCGTCGTATATCTATGTATTTATGTGTGTGTGTGTGTGTGTGTGTGTGTGTGTGTGTGTGTGTGTGTGTGTGTGTGTGT
>NC_068983.1:156776848-156779259 GCF_001194135.2 Octopus bimaculoides
TGTGTGTGTGTGTGTGTGTGTGTGTGTGTGTGTGTGTGTGTGTGTGTGTGTGCGAATATATATATAAATATATATACGTATGTATATATATATATATATATCCTCACACATATATATATATATATATATATGTATACATATATATATGTATTTGTTCGTCTGTGTTTGCCCTCCACACACACACAACTACCACCACCATCGCTTGACAGCGATGCTGGTGTGTTTACGTCCCCGTAACTTAGCGGTTCGGCAAAGAGACCAATAGAATAAGTACTAGGCTTACAAAGAATAAGTCCTGGCAGTGCTCCAGCATAGCCACAGTCCAATGACTGAAACAAGTTAAAGAATATATAAGTACATACATACATACATACATATGTACATACATACATACATACATACATACATACATACATACATACATACATACATACAAGATAAATGTTCATATGTGATTGTCAACCGAGAAAAGATTGTCGACCAGACAGACAACATGTACATCAACGTCTTTCGTATCACCCCTATCTCTAATGATGATGTTGCCGTGACTAAAGCCTGGATAATAAAAGGGTATATCTGTAGACTCCAGTAAATATGGAACTTACAATTATATCATGGAATGCTTTTCAGTGCCAGTGCTAGTATCAACATTTGGGATATTATACCAAACACTTGACGAGATGCGCAGTCTGGATATCAAGAACTGAAAGGTATTGACCACCACTGTGAGAGAAGGTGATGGCCGCAGTAGTATAAGGTCAGTCCGAGCAGCCTTTGAATGTCGCATTGTATCACTTGGACAACACCTGATATCAAAGAAAGAAACGAATATATTCCATGCATACGCAAATGTGAAAGCAACATCTTCAGAGATAGAAAAGAACTACTGATCAAATACTCTGAGTATATAGCTGTCTCATGCAATCCAAAGAATCTGGACTGGCCAACCTAAACAGAAGCTTAGAGAGGAATCATCGTACCAGCAAAAAGCAGCTCATGGATACATATCCCGTAAACCATAGGGTAACAACTGCGCTGACAGGAAGAGTAGCCTCTCCTGGGCTTGTGATAGATACATTACATTCCACTCGGAAAGATATGTCTTTGCTATATAGGGACAAGAGATAGCTACTAAATACTTGATAAAGAAAAGGGACAAAGATACCAACAAACCTCCTTGTTTTCATAAAAAATATCGTCTCTGCTATATCAGTGTTGAATATATCAACTACATCAGCAGCTACTCCAGACTGTATACGAGAGACTACCTGCGCCTGAGGTTTGATATGGTTGCAAAGACTAGTAACAATGCTATCTCACAGGAAGGATGCTCAGATATATACATCAAAGGCATGTCAGAACAAACAGATATTCGCACCTTTAAAAGCAAGGAAACAGCAATTCGATACAAACATAACGGAATTGATATTGTTCTGTGGAACAGAGAAAAAACGCCGTGCCCTGTTGTACAGGTCAGCTCCCCAGTGTATGTGAATGCGCGTGACCATATATGTATGCATGTGTGTGTATATATGTATGTATGTATGTATGTATGTATGTATGTACGTGTATGTGTATGTATGCCTGTATGTATATATGATTTTTCTTTTGTGTTTTATTTAAGTTCTTAAGAGAGTTTAACCCGGCCGTTAACAAAGCGACAAGACGTTTTGAGCTAAGAGTGTTCCCAGTGTTTGTAAATACGCAATTGAGTTGTTGTGCTGGTTGAGCTGTCAATGCCCAAGTGTGTGCGGCTATACACCTAAGGTATCTCAGATGGAGAGTCTTTGGAATATCTCTCAAATCTTCACTTTGCCAATACGGTAGAAGCCATAGCCATTCATAATAAAAAGGACTACTAGTGGAATATCCCAGTGAAGACCTCAATAAAATGTAAGCACAATAGACCAGATATAATGATTTGGGATAGAGAAGAGAAACTGTGCATAGTTGTGGAAATTAGCTGTATAGCGGATGTTAACATAAAGCTGAAGATCAGTGAAAGAGAGAACACCTATGCTGAACTATTGAGAAATCTGCAGTCACTCTATCCAGGTTTATAACTGTAATTATTGGGGCCCTGGTATATGCAACACACTGCCTAAATACCAATCTTGAGAAATTAGGCTTCTCAAAACCAGAAAGTAGAAAGCTAATTCGAAGACTACAGATCCAATCCAACACTGGAACTGTAAAAATCTGTTAAACTTTCCAGAGGTTTATCATTTAGATACATATGAGTAAGTTTAGATATGTAACTATATGCATGAAAATACATAAAGCAAAACATACAAATCTACGCATACACATATATACATACATAAACACAAACACACATACATACATGTATGCATGCATACGTACATACATACATATATACATACATACATACATGCTTACAAGAATACCCT
>NC_068983.1:156779269-156783399 GCF_001194135.2 Octopus bimaculoides
AAATACATAAAGCAAAACATACAAATCTACGCATACACATATATACATACTTACACACAAACACACATACATACATGTATGCATGCATACATACATACATACATATATACATACATACATACATGCTTACAAGAATACCCTGTTGCTGATGTTGCAATTCCAATAAAGGAGCTTTGGATCTAGGCTAGAAACTGGTTCTGTCTCTATTGGCAAGAAATCTTGAAATAAACTGAATAATGACATGACATACATACATACATACAAACATACATACATACATACATACATGCATACATACATGCATACATGCATACATGCATACATACATACATACATACATACATACATACATACATACATTCTGAATTTTCTGTAAATGTTTTATCAATTTTGAAAAAGTGTATGAACACCATAGTGTACTCGGTGACACAGCGGAAAATATGCGGATGAGACCATTCAATTATATTTATTTATTTATTTATTTACTTCTCAAGTCGAAATTGGTAATTTCGTTATTGAATTAGTCTATCGTGTATTTAGTATAAATCAACACTGGCTATATATGAAACAGTAATAAACTTTTTGTAATTCGTAGATCAAAACTGTGTGCCGACTATACAAATTAAATTTTAGTGTGGGACATTACTCATATATTTTTCTTTGTAGTTCAGAATATTAGGTAGACTTCGTGTGAAGACAAGAATGACCACACTAATATTTGAGTTTTGATATATTTTATTAACCCACATCATTTATATTTACATGTGCAAATATAAATAATTTAATGGAACAACGTTCACATGACAGCGAACAAAATAGGCATTTTCTGTAACACAATGTACTAGACAATATTATTAAAGGAGTTCTTAGTGATCGAAGACAAAATAAGTACAAAGAATTTGGATTAATGAGTGTTATTCAGCATTACATTTTCATGTTGGTGTTTGCGTCAGATAGGATATAAGCTCATTAAATAAGAAAAGGTGAAAGATATCGAGAGTAAAATTCACTGAACAGAGCAACATAGTTAATTGTGGTTTGGTGAGTGGCTCTGATTTCAGACGGAATTTCCCTACTTTTTTCCCTACTATAAGCCACATTTTCCAGAACCTTTGACAAACAGCTTGGCGAGAAAACTCGAAGCACAAACTATGTAACACAGCATTTGCTGACGCATATATAAGCGTATATTGCACATACGCGCGCGCACACACACACATATATACATACATACATGTATGTATGTATTTATGTATGTATGTATGTATGTATGTATGTATGTATGTATGAATGTATGTATGTGTGTATGTATAGTAAGGTTAAGCGTCCACTTTGGAATTGTATCGGTGACACCATTTGGTTCCACTCCCTTTCTGATAAATCATATACCCATTTCCTTCAGTTTGACATTTCCAATGGTTATACTTCCATATGACCTATTCTTTTAAATAAGGCCCTAATCTTTGCAAGAAAGTACACATGTAATTTCCGCTCTGACATCCACATCATTCTGATAGCTTATGTACTTCAGCAATATTACTGGTCCCGCAACTAGACTGTGGATTTATTTGAAATAAGCGTGGGCTCATCCGACTCCGCCCAGGTTACTGACCTGGTCCATCTCCTTCTTTCCCAGATGAACAAACATTTCTCCAGCCTCTCCGAAGGTCTGTTCAGGAATGATACATCCCTTACAGTCACCGACTTATCTCAACTTTCAGTTGAACGCACACGGATAACACTCCACAGATTCTTTAAAAATTATAACATGTCTATTGCTTTTGAGAATAACACCAAAGTAACTAATTTCTTAGATGCCATTCTCAACTTGAATGCAAACCTACATTAACCCAATGAATCACTACAATATAACAACGTCCTACCCAGTCACCCTACACTTACCCGTTACACCATCGGCAACCGTATCTCAATCAGCAAATGAAGACATCTTTAACAATCACAGCCTGTATTATAACCAAGGTCTCCAGATCAGTGGTTTCCACCAAGATTTCTGATATTCCCCACACTAAACTTAAAACTAAACTCGCTCTTCTCTTTCCTAACACGGATCCTGACCCCACTAAACATACTTCTACACATTCATACTCCATCAAATTACAACTAAATCCCCCAATGCACCGTACTCGCCCGCACTCCTGGCTACCTCGAAGGTGCAAAAACCTCCAGCCTCCACATGTGCACCCACCCATTATACTTCCACGCTCTAAGCCTTCCAAGGTCAAGAAGCGGGATATGTTATAGTTCGCGTCACCTTTCTCTCTTCAAGTTATATCCCGACCTAATCTTTTCTTTAAATTACTAAACTCCAGTTTTCCACCACAATATAGATATTACCCTGCCTTGAACAAATCTTCAATTAAAATCTCCTATTCTACCACACCTAATTTAAGATCCATTACTGCCTGAACCTCACCCCCACCAGTCTGGTACCAATAACACAATCCTTAGAAAACTTACCCGACTCAATATTACCAACTACCACCTACATGAGTACTTATAACAACAGTGACCCTCTCTCGACAAAACATCGGTACGATAGATAGATAGATAGATAGATAGATAGATAGATAGATAGATAGATAGATAGATAGATAGATATATTGATAGATAGATAGATAGATAGATAGATAGATAGATAGATAGATAGATAGATAGATAGATAGATAGAAAGTGACACAGAGAGCAAGACACAGACACACAGACAGGCAAATTTTGATATAGAATTAGATAAATATAGAATGATAGTATTAAGCAGACAAATGCGCATATGCATAGATGCTGATATACAAATAGAAAACAAATATATGAATGTATGTGTAGCGTCCCTTCTGTAATGTTACATGTATATTCATTTGTGTGGTTTGTCATGTGTGCTTGCATATGTCTATTCAAATATGATATAGGTATAAAGACTAGACAAGCTTTACATCTTTTGCCCCCATAGCAATAAACACTATAATAAACACTTTTCTATTCATAATTGTCTACTCCCCATGGAGTATGATAAATACTCCCACGTCTCTAAATCCATTATGTTTCAGAACACACATACACACCAACACGCATGCACAGATGCATATACATTTATACACCGTATGAACAAACGCAGACAAACACTATTATAAATGTATTGATATGCATACACACACACATATACTCATACAGGTATATATATATATATATATATATATATACACACATATGTGCATATTCATAGGCATACGTATTCTTTTCTTCTCTAGCCACAAGGCCCGAAATTTGGGGGGAGGGAGCCAGTCGATTAGATCGATCCCAGTACGCAACTGGTACTTAATTTATCGACCCGGAAAGGATGAAAGGCAAAGTCAACCTCGGTGGAATTTGAACTCAGAACGTAAAGACAGATGAAATGCCGCTAAGCATTTCGCCCGGCGTGCTAACGTTTCTGCCAGCTCGCTGCCTTTGATACACGCACACACACATACACACACACACACACACATATAATTCCTTACATATATTTGTATATTGTGTTGCATGTGGTCTGTGAACACATAGGCACACGTAGACACACATAATGCAAAATTATGCTGTCCACTATAGTGCTACCCTAATAAATATCTCTTTCATACTGCTACTAGTCTATGACATTAATTGTTGAAAGCAGACGAGTACATCTTCTCTGATGAGCTGTCAGCTAAGTGTGAGATAGACTGTCAAGAGACCTCCCATTCTTTTTCTGCTGATCGGTAATAGTATGAATATGTATATATTCTTATTTAATCCACAGTAAGATTCGAAATGTTTAAATTTGTTGCAGTATTTTTCATCTAACTAACACTGTTTTTTCATATAATGCATATATGTATATATATATATATGTGTGTATATATATGTATATATATATATATATATATTTGTTTTGCAAGAAAACTAATACAAATGAACACGTATTAACAGAGAATATAGGTGATACAGACACTCCCCATACACACATGCACTTACAAAAGACACAGACACATTGAAGGACACGCATGCGTAGACACATACAATAGGAATACAAAATACAAAATGGCTGATAGTTAGCAAGGTGAGACACACATAAGAAAGAAGGAAACAAAGGACCACTG
>NC_068983.1:156783851-156784852 GCF_001194135.2 Octopus bimaculoides
TGTATACGCAAATTAAATCTAGCCATGGAGGAATGTAGTGGCGGACAAAAAACAAGACAGGAAAACAAACAGAAGGCTTTACGGCCAGACGAGAAAAATTATGTGTGTATGAACGCGATGAGGCACGGAACCGAATATATATATATATACATACATAATACATACACACACACATACATACATACATAGTAATATGTGAATTGAAATCTGAGTTACTTGTATAATTTACTGCGAGTTAAGACGGATTAACTATACTCATGTATTCAGCCATCTTTCTATTTCACCAAATATACGTACATATGTGTGTCTATTTGTGCGTGTCTGTTTATATATATGTATATATATATATATATGTGTGTGTGTGTGTGTGTGTGTGTGAGTGTATACATGTATATATAAATACAGCTTTATACATATATATATATATACACACACACACATATATGTACTTATGTATGTATGTGCGTACGTGCGTACGTATGTATATATTTATATATGTATGTATGCATGCACGTATGTTTGTATGCACAGATAATTATCACTGCATTTTGTTTTATATAAACACAGACACGTACATATAGGCATTCATACATCTATGTGTGCATAATTATATGGATACCTATATAAAAAAGAAAATATCTTGTAAGAATACATTCTTTCCTGCATATACATTTTTATAAAGTAGCTTGTATGGAACATGTCATTGTGCTGGTTTCAACGTTTATAATCTGTGGAATTGCCCAGTTAGGAAAGGCGGTTTACTTATTGTCAGTTATCTTGTGAAACATAAAATAAAACAACCAAGAGAATGGAACAAACGAATGAAATGCCATAAAGACATATAAAAAGAACAAAAATGTAAGATATAGCCGAAAGAAATGTATTGAAGTTAAAAGTCTATGTGCGAAGGTAGATAGACAGATAGATAGATAGATAGATAGATAGATAGATAGATAGATAGATCAATACATACATACACACATACATACATACTTACGTAC
>NC_068983.1:156785291-156786135 GCF_001194135.2 Octopus bimaculoides
AGATAGATAGATAGATAGATAGATAGATAGATAGGAAACTGGGTGTACAAGATGGAAAAAGATGCGGAAGTAATTAATGGGTGTAAAATGTTAGACCGAACAACGGAATAAAAATAGATATCAGAATATCAGTAAATATATAGGATGGCTTAGATGGATAGAGAAGAAGTAGCGTAAGGAAATATGAAAGCCAGAAGAAGAAGAAGAAAAAAACAGAAAAGAAAGCAAGCAAAGAAAGAATAAAGCTATATTTATATAAAACAGAATTCACGATAGAAAGAATCAGAGGTAAAGATATGAAAATACGCAGAAATTTAGTCAGAGAGAGAGTGACAGAAGGAGAAAGAGATAGAGGTAGACATACAGAGAGAGAGAGAGACAGACAGAGACAGACAGAGAGACACATAGACAGATAGGAGGTAGATAGTGAGTGAGAAAGTGAGAGAGAGAGAGATGGATTTATTTGTAAAGAAAGGAAAAGTATGTGACAAGGGAGAAGGAATCACGAGGAACCAGTGTAATAAACAAGAGAGTGTGAATCAAATGTAAAAGAGAATGGAGACAAAAAGAAAAAAAAAGAAATAAAAGAAAATGAGGAAAATGTAACTGTTCTATAATAATGCAAAACACAAAACCATAAAGATACTGCAGATAAGTCCGGTCAATGTGAAATGCATTTATATAAACTATTACGCTTCATGAAAACATACCAGGTTGTTCATGATGGTGATAATGATGATGACAGTGGTGTTAGTAGTGGTGGAGGTGATGGTAGTAGCGGTGGTGGTGGTGGGGGTGGGGTTGTGACAGTGATGATGATGATGGTGGTGGTGGTGGTGGTGGT
>NC_068983.1:156786993-156787976 GCF_001194135.2 Octopus bimaculoides
GTGTTTGACACCCCAACCCACCCCCATTACCACCACCACCACCACCACCGTTTGACAACCGCTGTTTGTTTATTTATGTACCTGGATCATATTGCTCGGTAAAAGAGGCCGAAAGAATAACTATCTAATTTTAAAATAAGTACTGGAATCAATTTGTTCGACTAAACGCTTCTAGGCGGTGTCCCAGTGCGGCTGCAATCCAATGACTGAAACAAGTAAAAAAAATATACGTGATGCCGATATGTAACTAGCTCTCCGTCGATGACGACGATGTGGGATCTAGTTGATCGATCAACGGAGGAGACTGCTCATGAAATTAACGTGAAAGTGGCTGAGAACTCCACAGACATGTGTACCATTAACACAGTTCTCTGTAAGATTCAGTGTGGTACAGAGTGAGACAAAGCTGGCCCATTTGGAATACAAGTACTACTCATTTTTGCCAGCTGAGTGGACTGGAGCAATGTGGAATAAAGTACCTTGCTTAGGGACACAACGCGTCACCGGCAATCAAACACATGACCTTGCGAGTGTGAACCGATTTCCCCTAACCACCAAGCCACTCGCCTACCCTATCGAAATGTATGTCCATATTGATAAAAGTGTGTATGCGTGACAGTATGTACCTGATAGTGTGTGTGCGTGTGCATCTGAAAATATGCATGAGAGTATAAATGTGTCAACATGAGAGTGTTTGTGTATCCGTGGTAGTGGTGGTGGTGGCGGCGGCGGCGGCGGTGGTGGTGGTGATGGTGGTATTAGTTGCTAGCGATGATGATGATGATGATGATGATGATGATGATGATGATGATGATAACGATGAAGATGACAATGATGATGTCGAATGACAATAATGATGACTGAAATGATGTAGTGGGGTTTATATGTATTAAAATGAGAATGATAGCGTTTGAGTTTATGTTAGTTGCTAACAGTGACGTCGACGCCGCAGTATTGATATCTAGCTTGTCATTCATACTTAC
>NC_068983.1:156788076-156788890 GCF_001194135.2 Octopus bimaculoides
TTATTATTATCATCATCATCATCATTATTATTATTATTATTATTATTATCTCTCCTTCCCTCCCTGCAGATGATTTACGCCATAACTACTTCTTGCTCGTTCTTCGACTGTCTGGTGCCATTGTTATAACGTTTAGTTGACGCTTTTTCTGCCAATGCTTCTTTTCGTTTTCAAACGTCAGTACACCAATCTTTTATTTGGCATGTTTATGTACTTTAATAAATCTTTAATGTATGCAACACACGGCTTTTAAGCTTTTTACCCCCTCTAACAATTGAAATGTTGCTATTATTTTATTTCTAGCAATTCTTTTTCTTTTTATTTTAATTATATTTCTCATGTTATTGTTGATGTTCCTTTGTCTCTTATATTTCTTCATTGTTTGTCATTCTCGTGGCTACTGTTATGTATATTTATTTCAAAGATATTTTATTTATTTTTAATTTTTGCTTCTTAGCTGTGGTTCTTTTTATGGCTTATATATCTTTTTTATTATTTTTTTTTTATCTTTAGTTTCTATGGAGGATTCATTCTATTTTGCATTGTTTCGTTTATTGTAATGCATTATATCATTTGCTTTCCATCCACCTCACCCTTCATATTTTCTTCATGATGATGACGATAATCATCGTCGTCATCATCATCATCATCATCATCATCATCATCATCATCATCATCATCATCATCAACAACATCATCATCATTATCATCACCTTCTTTCTCTTTATATACGTTGATTATATTTTATCTCCGTCTTTGTATGCACACATACTCGCGCGCGCCCCACACACACATACATATACATCTCTGTATA
>NC_068983.1:156789107-156790620 GCF_001194135.2 Octopus bimaculoides
AAAAACAGACAGACATACAGAGATACATATATTAAAAATACAAACACCCACATACACACACGGATACGTATAAGTCCGTGACTATAAGTGAATATATGTTAGCGCGTGCGTGTGTGCTCCCGCGCGTGCGTGTGTGCTCCCGCGCGTGCATGTGTGCTCCCGCGCGTGCGTGTGTGCGTGTGTATGTGTGTATACATTAAATTATGTGCATGCGTATGATTGCAACATAATCATCATCATCATCATCTTCATCATTATCATCATATTAAATAAACACCAAATGAAAAAACTAAATATACAAACTGAATGCAAAAGCACTAACACTAACTAGAAATGTTCTAATCATTACAGTCAGGAATACATTTCCTTCTTAATGTACGCCATTTTTTTTTTTTTTACTTGTCAACATTTATCGCCATCATTCACTTATTTCTCATTTTCTTGTTTGCTCATTTTACTTCATACTTCCGTCTCTGTCTACTTCTTACCCCTTTTCTCATCCCTCTGCATTTTTTTCTTTTCTTTTTTTCCTCAACTTCCTACTCCTTGTCCTCCTCTTCCTACTCCTTCTCCGTTTTGGACTTCGTCTATTTTCTTTCTTAAGTTTTGCCCCAGGCTTATTTTCTGTATTGCCTTTCCCTTTTCGAATCCAATAGAATTTTTGGGGTTTTTTTTCCCTTTTCCTTTTGTTTTTTTTTATTTTGCTTGGTTTTTAGGGGGATTGTTTTTTTTCCCCCGTTTTCTTCATTGTCTCTTGTAATTGTTGATGGATACAAATCATTATTACTCTCGTGAATGTGGTGTTTGCCATTTATGGTAACGAGCATGTTGATGAAGAGGACAAGAAAGGGGAGAAGAAAGATATTAAGTAATATTGATCATTTTGATCATGAAGGTAATGACGAAAATGAGGATGATGAAGAAGGGCTTTCATTTAGGGAGAATAATAATAATGAGGAGGAGGAGAATGAGGATGGTGGTAATGATGGTAATGGTGGCAATAGCGAAGAAGATAATGATTATAATGACGATTATGATGCGGATGCGGACGAGGGTTATAATCATGATGGTGAAAGTAATAATGAGCGTGATGATGATGATGATGGGAAGATGGCGGCGGTGATGGTGATGGTGATGGTTATTTGGAAGAGGTGGTAAGAATGAAGAGATGGCAGGTAATTATGATAACGTCGACTACGATGTTGATGATGATGATGATGATGAGGAGGAGGAGGAGGAGGAGAAGGAGTGGGAAAAGAAAGTGGAGGAGGAGAAGGAGGAGAAGGTGGTGGATACATCATCACCATCATAATCGTCATCATCATCATCATAGTTTTTTTCTTCTATAAATACAAAACCGATAGTTTCTTTACAATTAACAAACAGCGAGTTACAAAGTACATCATCTCTCATCTTAATCACTACCACACTCTCTCTTGCTCCTCTCTTTCTCTCTCTCTCGCTCTATCTATCTATCTATCTATCTATCTAAATACTAATCCAACTATCTATA
>NC_068983.1:156793296-156809864 GCF_001194135.2 Octopus bimaculoides
TATCTCTCTCTCTCTCGCTCCTATGTCTCTCTCGCTCCTCTCTCTCCCACTCTCGCTCCTCTCTCTCTCGCTCCTCTCTCTCTCGCTCCTCTCTCTCTCGCTCCTCTCTCTCTCACACCTCTCTCTCTCCCGCTCCTCTCTCTCTCGCTCCTCTCTCTCTCTTTCGCTCCTTTCTGTCTCTCTCTCACTCTCTCTCTCTTCTCTCCCTCTCGCTCCTCTCTCTTTCGCTCCTCTCTCTCTCGCTTCTCTCTCTCTGTCGCTCCTTTCTCTCTCTCTTCTCTCTCTCTCTCTCTTCTCTCACTCTCACTCCTCTCTCTCTCTCTCTATCTCGCTCCTCTCATCATCATCATCATTATCATCATAGTTATTTTCTTTTATGAATACAAAACCGAAATTTTCTTTACAATTAACACACAGCAAGTTACAAATTACATCATCTCTCATCTTAATCACTACCACAATTTTAGGGGCTACCTCCACTGCTGCTGCATATTTTCCTCATTCTTCTAACTAATGGAGAATTATCTCCGCTTTCTCTGAGCTGCTAGAAATAGTTGTCAAATCTCCGTCAAATCACATTCTGTTTTCGTAAGAGACTAAAAGTCGAAATTATTTCGTAATGTGGTCTTTGACCGTCACAGCTAAAATTTTCTTTCATTGTAAGTCTGATTTAACAACATTGGTTTGGGCATGTGCAACAATGATTTTTCTTATCTTTCGTCATCAATATCTATCAGCAACATGTTAGAATACACAGATGGTATTACATTATCACTTCTATCATCACTATATAACCCCCATCACACATTTAACAGTAACTCTCACGACAACAAAATATCAGCTAAATACTCTTCAGTTTATCACTCTGTCATCATAGATCAGCTTATTAGTGATTGCCTGAGGTTACAAAACAACTATATCACTATGTCTGTAAATACTATTGTAGCAATTGTTATTAGCATTAATATAATTGTCATAAAAGGCGGCGAGCTGGTATAAATCTTATTGCGCCAGAAAGAATGCCTCGAATATCTGTTCTGTGTCTTTATGTCCTGAGATCGTGGGTCAACTTTGCCTTTCATTCTTTAGGGGCTGAAAAGATAAAGTACCAGTTAAATAGTATAGGAGATTAGCCGATGATATCTTCTAATACCCTTTGTTCAAACTTGTGCCTAAATTAGAAGCGATTATTGTAATTACCAATACAGTAGCCATCGTTACGACCATAAGTTGGTATTATTTCCAAGCATATACGACCATTAATACTATTACCCCCGTCATAACCCTTTTCCTGATCACCAATATTACCCTAATGGTAATATTATTATAGAAAATAGTAACCCTACCTCAGCTTTAATTTCTACCAACACCACGACAACACCATTACTGTTGCGTCACCACTGTCACTGCTATATAATATCGTCACTATCAAAGGCGATCCACTGCCCGTAAGAAATAGCAGCGAAATAGGCCTTTGAGTTACATCCAACTGAATTTCTTAAACAGCAATGAAATAATGTACTCCGAGATACATGAATGGTGAGGGAATGGCACTCATTAGTAAAAATGTGTTTGTTCAGAACTGACTTGGTGCTAAATGACATGAAAAACATCGTGGGCCAAAAAGAAAACCTCAACATGGTCGCTCGACGTGATAGAACCGTATCAGGCAATTTAAATCTAAGGAAAGATAGAGTGAATAATTCTTTCTGATTTTGGTAAAAGGCCAACAAATTTTGAGGGGAGCGAAAGTCGTTTACATCGAGTCCTGTACTAAACTGATACTTATTATATCGGCCTCGGAAGGATGAAAGTCAACCTTGGTAACATATTATCTCAGAAGGTAAATTAACAGAAGAAATGCCGCTATGCATTTTGTCCGGCGCAGTAACGATTCTGTTAGCTCACCGCCTGAAAAAAGATAGAATGAATAATGCAAGCAAGGAAATATCATGCCAGATATTATAGAGAATAATCACGAATACAACGTCAAATAACTCACACGGAGACATAAACAGATCGATGATTGAGCTATTGATCGCATGTTTGACCAACTAAACAAGCAATGACAGAGCCGATCCTTGACTAAACTATAACGTCATTGCTAAATACTATGGTTATACTCAACGCAATCCATTATTAAACCTTATCGTGTCTCTTCAAATATATCACTACTTTCTCCATCTAAATCTTTAAGTTACCGGATCTATCGTACAACTTCAATCATCATGTCACAACAGTCCTTCAACACCGTCATAATCATTCCCATCATGAATTGAGATATACAGACGCCCGTGTAAATAGACTTTTATACATGTGGTCGGTGGGTTTGTAGGGATCGAAAATTATTTTGTATTTTATTTAGTTCCGTGTCTTTAACTTCTGAGATCAAATCCAGCGTGGTCAACTTTGCCTTTAACGGGAACAGCTGAACATTTAACACAAACTACACAAAAAAATCATCAATACGATCATCTGACCTGCTGGGAATAGCAGCCAGATCTTCCTCGTAATTTACAGTATGATTTAAGGAAAAAAGGAAGAATTCAATAATGATAACATAACAACACGAAAATATGTAATAGCATAAAAATATAGTATATTCATTACTGGAATGTCATTGATCACAGATATGTTCGATCATGTCTGATTTGGGCTAAACAGCATTAGCAGCTCTATGAACCTTGTTGTAACAATAGGCAGGCGGCACAAATGAAACTGGAATTTTGCAATATTATTTTATTAGTTTTACTTGTTTACACGTTTATCGTCTTCAAAGTATTTCCCCATTTGAAGCATCTTCCACTCTTCGAAGCAGTGCTAGAACTCTTGCGAAGTGATGCCTTTTAATGCCCCGTTTTCTTCTTCACCTCTTCCACATCTACAAAACGTTTTCTTTAAGGACTTTTTTTCCATTCGGAGGAACAAAAAAGTCACAGGGAGCATTATGGAGGGTGGAGAAGAGGGGTCATGCCATGTTTGGTCAAAAACTGTCTCACACATAGGCAGTGTACGCAGGAGCATTGTCGCGATTAAACCACATCTCTTCACTTTGTCACAGGTCGGGGCGTTTTCGTATCACTGCCTCTCGCAAACTCTTCAGAACTGCCAAGTAAAACGTTTGGTTAATAGTTTGACCAGGAGGAACAAATTCTGTGTGGACAATTCCTTTCGCATCAATGAAACAAATTAGTATCGTCTTGACATTGGACTTCACTTGATGCGCCTTTTGAGGGCATGGTGACATCGAATGCTTCCATTGACTTGATTGCTCCTTCATTTCTCGGTCGTAGTGTAGCACCAGCCTTCGTTACCAGTAGTGACCTTCGAAAAAAGGTCCGGATCAACTTCCAACTGTTCTTTCAGTTCACAACATGCATTCAGTCGTGACTGCTTTTGATCTTCCATGAGCAAACAAGGCACAACTTTTGCTGTGACACTTTTCCTTCGCAATCCTCGCTCAAAATCCGTTGGTAGGAGCTCCTGTACACACCAGTCATATCAACAAGTTCGTCAAATGTTCGGCGACGGTCCTCCAAGATCAGTTCATGAATTTTCATGATGTTTTTATTCATTCATTCATTCGGGAGGTCGACGGTCACTCTGAATGTGATTGATCTTCAAGCGACAAGTGGCCATTCTTAAAGCATCGTCCTTGTAAGCTGTTTGAAGCATGACAACTGTTTTAGCCGCCGTTTTCCACAGCACCAAGCAGAATTTTACGGAAGCATGCTGTTCCTTCGTTTCTGCCATCGCAAAAGTCGGCGAACAGGGGAGAAGCACTGCAAAACGTAGACTACCACGTGGCAGTATAACTCGACTTGACGACGCAAGTCGACTGACTGATGCCTGAGGGTTATATCAAGTGGTTGCTAATGACCCAAGCCTGAACTACTACGAGCTTGTTCCCCCACTTTTGAGTACCCTTTCGTACTAGCATAAGTAAAAACTATCTTATTTTCAGAGAAGATACAAAAACCTAAACAAGCCTTCAATAAACGGCATCAACACCACGTTTTTGTCATATTACCCTTCATCAATATTTTCCAAATATATTCTTTTCTACTCTAGGCACAAGGTCCGAAATTTTTGGGGAAGGGGTCAGTCGATTAGATCGATCCCACTACGCAACTAGCATTTAATTTATCAACCTCGAAATGATGAAAGGCAAAGTCAACCTCGGCGGAATTTGAACTCAGAACATAGTAGCAGGCTACGTACCGCTTAGCATTTCGCCCGGCGTGCTGACGTTTCTACTAGCTCGCCGCCTTATTTTCCAAATATATTAGAACAACCTCTTCCACTTGAGCCATCAACACTAATATAACTTGTACTTTTACTATTAGAATCACCCTCTACGTCGCCAATATTTCACATTTTTACCCTAAGAAAACTAATAATTTTCACCGCAATCATAATCAAAATCACACAGCATAAAGACGCTCAATCTCACCAAAGCCTCACCTCTTCCATCTACACAAGATGGAACCCTTACACTCGACCTGTAAGAAATGACAGCTAAACTTCACGTTTGCCATACACTGCCGTCTTGTAAAGAATCGGAGGTACATATTTATCTCTGAGGTGCTTTTCCACTAGGCTTGGAAAAAAGAATTCTATTAATTTTGGATTTATTCAAGCAGAACTGAACTGTGGTTAAACAATGATAGCAGTGTTAGTACAACCTGTATTCTCATCAGCATAACTACTTTGTTCCAAATGACACTTTAATACCTTCATAAATACCACCACAGAAAACTACGACTAACCGCGCACCAACTACGAAATACTTCTGAAATGTTATCATATATCCACCCCAGGTTTCAACACTAAGAAGCCCTTACGTGGTCATTCGAACTACAAGATATAACAATCAAATTCCACTTTAATCGAGCGTGACTATCATGACAAAGAAAGAACCTATTACATAATGTATTCCAAGATACATTGACTGAAGAGAAGAGGTGGTTGTAACGGCAGGAACACTTTTGCCTTAGTTGTATCTTAGAACTACTAGATATAACAACCAAATTCAACAGAAACCAAGAGTCATTGTTTAAACAAAGAAAAGATACACTCACTGAAAATAATATGGGATTCTCAAAACAGGGACACTTATCTCAGTTCAATTGGATCAGAGCTAAACTGGGGAGAAGTAACAACATAATTATTGCAACCAGCATTTCTTCTATCGCAATTATCCACTTCCAAGCTATCACATTCGACATCAACACTTCAAGCCAAACCACAAACAGCATCATGATATTACTCCTAATTTTCATCTACATCACAATGACACCACCATCACCACTACTGAACAGTTAGCAGCACCATCATAGCCACCACTACAACTACGGCAACATCTTCCATCAAAACAGCCACGTAAGCCACTATCACCACCACCACCACCACCACCTTCAGTGTCACTAACTTCAGCAGTCAAGTCAGCTGACACGTTATTTAGTACTGTTGTTTCGAATTGTCTTCATTACTGTTAGAAATTATTTATAAACTCGTTTGATTTACATTCGCCACCATTGTCAGAGGAGTTAAGAAATGGTGGGAAGACCCGCTGGAAATTACCCATAAAACACTGCAACAATGGTTATTTACATGTTTGCTAGCAGTTTTCATGAAATCTTTCTCTTTCTATTTTCCTTTCCCCCTGAATTCTTTTCTCCGATATGTATATATATATATATATATATATATATATATATATATATATATATATATATATATATATATATATATATATATACATATTTGTATTTGTGATGTGTGTGTATGTATGTATACATATATGGATGAATGTATATACATGTGTGAGTGTGCGTGCGTGTATGCATTGAATATGTTTGTATACACAAAACAATTGTTTCTCTTGTTCTATTGTTTTGCATTCCTTTTGTTCTTTCTTTTGCGTGATGCATTTTTATTTATTTTTATTTTTTTTTACTTTCCTTCTTTGTTCCTTGACTACCTGTTTTCCTCATATATTTCTTACTTTATACATGGTGAAATTTGCATACCATAAAAAGAAAACATTATTAGAGCTGGGAGACTCGTTACAGCGTTGGAAAAAAATGCTTTGCGGTTTAAATTTTGGCTCTTCACTTCCACGTTGAGATCATGCCGAAGTCAACACTTCTTTCACCTTCAAAAATAAAATACCAGCTAAACATTGGTATCAATAATATTGGCTACCACCTTCCTTGCAAATTTCAGACCTTGTGTCTATATTAGAAACAACTGTAATTGTTATTTTGTCGAATATTGTTCGCTGATAATGGTCCCGTTTCACAAAAGCTTCCTGTATTTGATCCTAAGAATTCTTCTTACTTCTTTTTTTAACATCAAAACGTTTTCAGAACCTCAGAACGATTGCCCCATAACCTGACATTGAGGAAAGGTTTGTTTTTAAACATTTTTACATTTTTTACATATTTTTGGCAACTGCCTGCACGCATGAGAGTTGTGAGCTGAGAGAATCGTTAGCACTCCGGAGAAAATGCTAAAAGGCATTTCATCCGTCTTTATGTTCTGAGTTCAAATTCCGCCGAGGTTGACTTTGCCATTTATCCCTTTTGGGGTCGATAAAATAAGTACCAGCCAATTAATGGGGTCGATGTAATCGATTTAAATCCGCCCCCCCCCCAAAAAAATTGCTGGCCTTGTGTAATGTTTGCACGCATAAAGGTGGCGAGCTGGAAGAATCGTCAGCGCGCTTGACAAAATGCTAAGCGGCATTTCTTTCATCTGTCTATGGTGTGAGTGAGTTCAAATCCGGCGAAGGATGATTTTTACCTGTCATCTTTTCGGGGTCGATAATATAAAGTATCTGTCAAGAACAATAGTCAATGTAATAGACTACCTCTTCCCTTAAAATTGCTAGCTTTGTGCCAATTTTTGAAACAATATTTACACACGCTGCAAGACACTGCCTTAAAAGTAACAGGAGGAGGAACTCCTCACAGGCTATGCAGCAATAACTTAAGCAAACTACCTAAAATTACTTCCTAACGAAAAATATAACATTCCCTTATTTGCTAAAGTTATGAGACAAAAGAGCAAGGTGACATTACCCAACTCAGAGAAAAGTAGGAGTGGACAATGTGTGTCACTTAAACAGTATTACCTTAACCTAATTTCTATGTGTGTATTGATTTTTGTACTTGCTTAACGTTGTGAAACATAATCCGTATGGTGCATCCTTAGACTACAAATACATAATCCATATGGTGCATCCTTAGACTAGAAACATATAATCCATATGGTGCATCTTTAGACTAGAAATACTCAAATTATGTTGCCTATATGCTAAATCCAGTAAACTTCAATAGTAATCTTTCGAACTCCCAACACGATCACTGATTGCTAAGCATTGCAATTCGCATTCTAAAGCAGGATTACCTGCATTTATGCTTGTATTTCCCCTTGCTTTCAGTACATGGTCCATGTTTTATTGTTTTTGACGTTTGCATTTATTTTCTAAAGCTTAATTTTTTGTTTTTATTTTCTTTTTAAGCTGTTTAACCATTGCGCATCCTGAGGCTACGTACATCGAAACACTTTATTGCGTTTGCATTACCATCTTGGATTCTGTATACTGTGCACTGCTTGACATGTAGAACCAAAGATTCAGCCTTCATCACATATCCCCAGATACACACTTACTCTCCAACCTTCAGTTGAACTTCTAACTATTAGCCTGCCCTCTTGCCTTCGTTCTCTTCCTCCTCTTGCTATCTCTTTCTTTTTCATCTACTTCCTTTTTTTTTCTCATTTCCCTCATTATTTTCTCCAACCACTAAACTCCTTTTCTTTCATTTTATCTCCCTTAGATACTTTCTTTCTCTATCCATGGCTTTATTTCCCTTTCCTTTTCCAATTTCTTCCTACCCCCCACCTCCTTGTTCCTCTCTCCTTCCTGATTGTAGCCAACAATTTGTATATGTCATATACGAGGTCCGATCAATGAGTATCCGGACTGTTGCCATAGTAACAATGCTAAAGCACGCAGAGCAAAGTCGCTTAACAAAGATTGACCTTGAACTCTGCTGTGCATGCGCAATAAGTTTTAACGTTCTAGCTCACTTCCGGTGTTTACAGCAGTGCTTGGAATGAAGGTGTGTAGCGTGTGATCGTCACTTTGACAATAAGAGAGAAAGTTGTCACGGTGATACCTGCTCAGAAGCCTACTCAAAGTTGCAGAAAGTGTACGGAGAGGATTGTCTGAGTCGCACACAAGTGTACGAGTGCTTCAGACGTTTCCAAGATAGTCGAAAAATATCGATACTGACGAATATTTTGGGAGACCCGAAACCAGCAGAACTGAGAAAACATTGCGGGTGTACGTGAAGTTGTGAGAAGAAATTGTCGAATCACCATCGGTGAGTTATCAGAGGATGTGCAGATTAGTTACCGTTCAGTTCAGTCCATGATCACTGATTTTCTGCTCAACTTTCCCTGTCATGGTCAATACGACAACCACATGCTACACACCTTCCTTCCAAGCACTGCTGTAAACAGCGGAAGTGAGTTAGAACGTTAAAACTTAGTGCGCATGTACAGCAGGGTTCGAGGTCAATCTGGCCAAGCGGCTTCACTCTGCGTTCTTTAGTTTCGTTACTATGGCAACAGTCCGTATACTTATTGATCAGACCACGTATACTTGTGTTAGTGTTTTAGTGTGTGTGTGTGTGTGTGTGTGTGTGTGTGTGTGTGTGTGTGTATGTGTACACCTGACATCCTTACTTGTCACCATTGTAAAATCCATCCATTCTTTGGTATTCCAGGTTTTCCCGTCTTCAACGTGGTTTGTTTATATCCAGTAAACAATGCTTCTTTACCCAAGTGGCGAGCTACACATCAGGAAAAATTCCAAATAACTGCCTATTGGATCAAGCTAAATAAACTGTTGCTCTCTACTTACGTATTGATATTTCTCACGTTCGTTTTTACTATCATATATTTTCATGCACGAAAACACACACGCACACCCACATCTTCGTACGTGTATGTGTGTAAATGTGTGTGTATGTGTGTGTATGTGTATGTGTCTGCCTACATCACCGCAGGTTTTATAACCCCTTTTCTATTACAGCTTTTGTATTATATTTGTTAACCCTTGCGGCCGATAAAAAGAATCTACATTATTAATGGCACCATCACTCATACTATCACTACTACAACAACTACTACTACTACTTATACTACTACTACTACTACTACTACTACTACTACTACTACTACTACTACTACTACTACTACTACTACCACTACTACCACTACAATCTCAGAGAATAAGTGATTTTGTTACAATGCCGAAGGAAAAAAAATGGAATAGAAAATACCCGGTTGGTGAAGCTGAACCAAAAAGAAGAAATAGAAATGAACATAAATCTTCAAAACATCCTCAATTGGTAAGGAGGTGTTTCAACAGTTGAACAATAAAGTAAGATGTTACCTACGTTTTTTCTTCTTTTATTGAGGTATATTGTTAATTTTATATTTCTGTTTGTTTATGGTAGAGGGTTGTAGATTCTAACTTTGAAGGAAATAAAAATGAGCTGCAAAGAATAAAGAATCTGACAATATGTTCATTATAGTTCTCAGTTATTTTTAGACTGTACAGTAACTGTATTTGTGTTTGAAAAGCTACTGCAAGTGTATGCGTGTACGTGTTCGTTCAATTATGCATGCTTGTGAATCGGTGTAGGGATGTAATTGTATGTATAGTTGTTTTACCACAGGTGCGCACACAGGGCGTAAAATCTTTCGGATAACAGAATGAGAAAATGATTTGCGTTTATAGAACAATTGTTACATTTTACCTTGAACACTGGCAAAGTCTATGAGAAAAAAATTCCTTTGCTTGCGTTAGTATATATGTGTTCTATTTATACTTTTGTTTTCAATTTTCAGTGGCTCTTAAAATAATCTTTTCTACTCTAGGAACAAGGCCCGAAATTTTGGAGGAGGGAGCCAGTCGATTAGATCGACTCCAGTATGCGACTGGTACTTAATTTATCGACCCGAAAAGGATGAAAGGAAAAGCCGAACTCGGAGGAATTTGAACTCAGAACGTAAAGGACAGACAAAATACCTCTAAGCATTTCACCCGGTGTGCTAACGTTTCTGCCAGCTCGCTGCCTTGATGGCTTCTGAAATAATATAAGAAAAATATTCGTAGGAAAAAGTGTGTATATTTTGCATATGCCTTACATTTCCAGAGGCACAAACTGAAAACTGAAAGAAGAAATGGTATAATAAATTAATAATTCGACCTCAATATGCTATTTGTAAAGTTTTCGACATCCTTCAGTGTATGCAATGAAATGGTGGCACCTCCAAATACAAAAAAATATATAAGAAATACGAAAATAAACTAATATTTTTACTCCGGTGTTCAACCGTTCAGACTGCCTGAGCAATGCTAATCTTAATTCGCGTATTTTTTTGCTTATAAACAAAGCCGAACCATACTGTCGAGAAGAACAATTCATCAATGTAAAACTAGTAAACCGATACTACATACCTTATCACCTAACTTCAGGTGAACAAGTAGATAAATTTAATTCAGGTATCATTTAAACTCGTTATGGAGATGAAATAAAACTAAATACTACAATTCATTTAGCCAAGAGATTTAGCGCGCAAACTCTCTTTATTACCATCATTATGCAGTGCTGTTCTTGCTGTTTGATCCGAAGCCGGCTTTGTCCTAGAAAACTTATTTTTTAACAAAGAGCATCCAATTCATGAAGTTTCCGTATCATAGTCTCTCAATTAAAATGTATCCGCATTACATGTCTATAAGTTATGACAGTAAGACTGAGTGATTAAAGGCTTCATCAATATATGTTTATTGTACTGATGTTGTTAGTGGGGAGGCTGTGTAGAAATGTTGTGCAATTATGGTGGTATTAGTCGTGATGCAGTGCCGATATTGTGAGCGTTTGATAGAAGCTTTGCTTGAGAGGTAAGTAAAAGATCAGATTTGTTTAGAGTGTGTACGTCCTCTTTGTCAAGGATACAAGATATTGATAAACTGTGTTGCACAGAGTTCTGTGTCAATATTTTTTAGCAGATAGGAGACACATCTCTCCTTGGGGAGGAGGTATTTCTAAGTTAGTTGATTGCAAGCTTGCAAGAAAACTGGGAAAGTAAACATTCACAGATTAGAAATAAGGAGGTGAAGAAAATTAAACGGATATGCGTAGGTAGAGAAGATAGATTACAATGAGATACAACGAGTCAGTCGGAGGGAATACAAGGGTCAGAGAGTTGGTGATAATAAAGAACTGGGAGATGAAGTGATAGATTAGGAATGATCATCAATGCTTGCTTCATCTGATGAAAGAATAGGGAGAAGGCCTGAGTCGACGATTGATGGGGAGATATTGTTCGTTAGATATGGACTGAATGTAGCTAAGACGAAAGTACTAGCAGTGCAATTTTCTTAATTTAATAAAAAGGTGGGGAACAAGTATCAGGCAATATAAGAACGGTCTGGTTCTGTGATCTATAAAAAAAATACGAAATAAATCAAAAAGAAATAATTATACGACTTGCTTTTATTATACTTTCAGATGATGATCAATAATTCGAAGATAATTCTTTTCCGTAACAAAATCATTCATAGAATTGAAACTGGTCTTATGATTCTGTAACGCAGACATTACGGAAAATATGTGCACTGGATTATCACGAGTAGATTTCCAACCGGAAGAGTTGAATTCAATATACCAAAGTAGCAAAACACTTGTAAATTACACATCTCTATGATTGCTTACAATTGTAAATTATATGATTGAAAAGTAGACATAGTAATGTTGTACATAGGATATGGACTGCAACTTCTAACTTATTTCTCTTATAATAATATTGAATCAACTACCCTTTCAATTGTAATTGTTGAAAAGCTAAAATATATAGAAACTTAAAGTTCGAATTTCGTGAATATCTAATCATATAAAATGTTTTTATGAACACAAGACAAATCATTGAAACGATGTTGAAAACATCGTTTCAGACATGTTGAAAATAAATTGATTGATACGCAGTCTCTATATTTTGCTGGTAGTGGTAGTCGACGTTTGAAAACTGAAAAGCAAAATGAAACAATTCATAATTTGTATTCTGTTCGAGAAAAGATACTTTGAATGGTGTAATGTATATAGTCAATTATATCTACTGTATATAACGGCAATGTATTTTCTGATATGATTAATGTTTCTATACAGATATAATTATCTTAACACTACTGAAGTCACATCGTCATATCATCACAATGTAGAAATTAATGTAGAAGTTTCTTTACACTTTTGTGAACTTATGAGAGGATACAGTTCAAGAAGAATCGAAACAGCTGTTTGCAATGGAAAACTATGCCTCTGCATGTTTCTTCTTTTAATCTAAGGGGATTAGGCTATGGAATAATCATGGACCTTTACCAGTGGCGCAGATAAGTATAACTGCCGAGCTTTGATCAATTGACATTTTACTGAGTAGACCAGCACACTGTCAATTCCACTATTTGACAACAACGTATAGAAATAAGTGTGTAACCTGTTCAGAACTAAATTAGTCCGTATAGGCACTAGTGAAAATATTTTTCATCGTATATGCATGTACTGCACTTCCGTGCATTCACTGTTTCCCTACCTTTCTCATCAGGGGCAATCACTGAAAACGCTTCTATCACTGAATTATATAGTTTTATTTTTGTTTTGTTTTGTTTTGTTTTTGTTTTGTTTTTTGTCTTACCAGTTGCGCTGTAATGTTGAGAATTGTTTCATTAAGGACAGATCACAGCGTCACTTACGAGAGACAAATCCATCGAACTCTCCATCGGTCGGCCTGCATATTATCAAATTGTTAAGCAGTAACTCGTTTACACAATTATACACGATCAAGATTTCAAAAATGCATCTTTTCTATCTCATAGCAAAATACGCAAACTATCGAAATATTAAGATATATACAATGAGCATATTTTCTGGCAAGAATATCCTTAATCTTAGTTATGACTGCTTGTGTCATTTAAGGTGGATCTATATAACGTTTATGGACTTGTTGAGAAGAAAGCTACCTGGAAAATATTCTTATAACTCATTTATGCGAGGAAGAATTTCACGTAAGTGTTGTGGTTTGTGTTATATGAGAATTTATTGAAATTACTGGGGTGGGTTTGCAGAGTCCTCATAATGTGTCTTTATTATTAATTTTGTCGAGAAGCCACGTGTTATGACATTACACAGAGTAGACGAATTTTCAGTAAATTTCAGTCGCAGCAGTCAACACTTCTTTCGATATTATATAAGAATTTTCAAAAGAAACGTCTTATATTAGTTGCTGCGGGTGGTAATGATACTACTGTTGCTGGTTTTACGGCAGTAGTTTTTGTCCTTGTTGTTCAGAACAGGTTAACTCTCAGCTAGTAGTCATAGAGGAAAGGATTTCCCATTGTGACCATCCCGTCTCATTAGGTTTATCGTAATTGTATAGCAGTTATAATATAATAATATATAATGTAACGTTATAAAACGTAGCTGTATACATAAAGAATATAACGTATTATAAAATAATGTAACTATCGATGGAAACATTAGTAGAACCTATTAATAGATTGATACATTTTATTTGTATTGTGTCTGTTGTAGGTTTAAGTAGTAGCGCAGAGAAATTTGAAACGGACTACCATTGAATGCTGTTATATGCTGACAGTATTACTATAATTTCTCTTCAGATATATATCTAACGGGCAACCTCTCCTATTATCTGATACAGAATGAATATATTGAGCCTACAATATCTTTTCTACTGTAGGAACAAGGCCGTATTGAGCCTACAGTATAAAAACATTTGTTTACAAATATGCGTTATAGTGCTATAGGCATCACTTCTATAGGGGAACATGTATACTTCGCATTAAAATAAATTGTTACTCTGCTTCTACGTTACCGAATAAGTTTTAAATTGAAAAATTAAAACAGCGCACAAAACTTATCATGGGTTATAAAGCATTTGGATACATTGAAAGTAAGTTATACTACATATAAAGAGGATGCTTAAATATAGCAGTAATGTCATTGAAACCATACACAAGTCAAATTATATTTCTTCGATATTCGATACCATAATAAATATTATAGGAGTTAAATTGATGGTTGAATGAATTTTGTAACTACTCGCTTATCTATCGTGATCAATTCTACTGTATGTGATTTGTTTCTGAGCAAAACACATAAATACTTTTTAATGACTTAGGAAAACGTGGAAAGTCAGTAATTATAACACTAGCAGAACCTCCTAGACCGCTAGGTTCAATATCGTTGAAGTTCAAAATGAATTTTTGTAATAAATCCTGGTGTAGTATATCCTTGTGTAGTCAATCCAGATGGTAACAAGATGAGAAAGTAGGGTTTAGTTAAAGTATTCAGTGCTGAGTCTAAGACGGGAAACAGAGCAGAAGTATCAAAGTGATAGACAAGTTTGGGGGAATATTCAACTATGCATTTCTGAGAAAGAAAACAGATTATTTGTGAACAGCTGGTTGCAGCATTCTGTGAGTGTATATTTGCCCGTCAATCGGTTTGCTTTGGATGTTTAATATTTATCAGCAGTACTGCTTAAGATATGTAAGCATAACTTGATTGTAGGTTCTACTTAAGATTTATAGAGTACCACCTTTGTGTGTTAGGCAGCGATGAGACATCATTAGAGGTTATATGGCTTAAGCTCAGTAGCAACTTTTAATTTTTTTTTTTATAGTTAGGTTTTATATAGGAGACAGTGCTCGCAGGTACTTCGAGATTAGTGAAATTGATACAATTAACTTACTGTATAAATGGTTGCATGTCGACGATGCAGGAACGATTCTTATAGGAAGGTAATTCTGGAGAGACGATGTTCTGGAAAGGAATCACTTGGTATAGCGTTCAGTTTAGGACTTAAAGGATTCAACATAACATCGATGAAGAGAAAACTAAGGACAAGTGAGTAGAGAGTGCTTAAGTGAAGGAAATGCAAAATCTCGAGACGCAGTGGCATTGAAGTAACACCAGAAAAGACGGAGGAAACCGCACGTTTATAGAGCAGAGGCTAGAGCGTGTCTCTGAGTACATTTACATCGGTTAGTTTAGTTACCTTAATGTAGATGCAGTTTATATACAAGGTACATGCTTATAGAGGCTGTGTAGATCTGGTGCCTGTTGATAGCTACCTCTCCGGAAGAAAATATGCTGTCAATGTTTGATAAGCAACCTTTGAATATCTACTCCTACAGGCACCAAGTTCTTGCCCTTTGGAACGGGATACAATATAATGTGTTTAAAAAAAAAAGACATTTGAATATATTCCTTCAAAGTGTTAAAGACAGACAGACAGACAGACAGACTGACTGACTGACTGACAGATAGATAGATAGATAGATAGATAGATAGATAGATAGATAGATAGATAGATAGATAGATAGATAGAAATGACATTATCAAGGCTCTGTTAATCTGTTAGGTTGGAATGAACGAATAAATCATTTATATTTGGACACTTTGAGTGCGTGTTCAAATGAAGAAGGAAAAACAAGAGGAGTTTTATTTATTACCGGAGTTGTTGACTAGCAATCTTAATGCGCAGAAACTATGGAAGCTTTCTTAGATTGAAACAGTGTAGTAGTATTCTGCAAATTAGTTGTTGATCATTTTGGTGAAAGAACACAACGCCCAGAGGAAATGACGAGGGCGGATAGTATTCAGTTCACCAAGCTAACAAACAGAGGTAGAGATAAAATATTAACTGGAAACTCATATTTTTTTTCACTCATGAGGAGAAACCAAGCAGACCTAATCCAGTGTTGAGATCTCAATATTTTTGTCTGACTTTTCCTCTTTTCCCCCTCCACCAGTCTCACTTTCTCTTTCAACTTCTCTGTATGTATGTATCTTTGGAACACCATTAACTTATGACAAACTCCCCTCTGCAAATTTACTTTTAATTCATTTACGACCATACAAATTTTGAGTACAGCATGAACTTCACATAATCTCATTTATTCAACCTCGACACATATACTGCATTATGTACCAAACCAAAGGAAAAAACTGTTTACCCAGTTATAAAAGTGATATCAAGGCTGGTTATAATATAAATATGAAGTAGTAAAACTAAGTTTGTTTTCCATGGGGCTGAAGGAGGGACCATAATAAAACTTCTAAGCGTAATAAATTAAAGCTATATAGTCATAAAATCGATTTATAAGCAGAAATCATAAACTACCAATGATTGGTATTGGTGAAAATTACCTTTGAAAATAAAACATGAACAGTAAGTTAAGTATAAAAAGTAGTGTTGGTGAGTGAAATGAAAATGATATCCTTTGCAGAAGTAAAACGAAGGACAACTAAACGAAATATATAACAAATATAATATGAAAACAAACTTTCAAGAAAAGTTTGTTATTAATAGGGTAATAAATATCGGTACTTCTAGCATCTTGACTCATTCCCAGTGTGTGTGTGTGTGTGTGTATATATATATGTGTGTATATATATATATATATATAT
>NC_068983.1:156810116-156810613 GCF_001194135.2 Octopus bimaculoides
ATATATATATATATATATATATATATATATACATACACATATATATATGTATACAAACATGCATACACACATATAGATGTCACGTCATATACGTGTATATACAGATCTATTAGATGTGACTGAAGTAGCACTCTCACTATAAGCGACACACTCAGTCTTTCTCTGTACTGTCTCCCTCACTCTCTAAAGACTCGCATGCAAACAAATACACAACACACACACACACACACACACACACACATATATATATATATATGACGCCATGTACATGTGTGCGTGTCTGTAGGTATGCATTTATATATGCACATTTATATATGTATAGGAGAGTAAAAGAAATTTCTGACTCATTAATAAAAAGTTTATCATAATACACACACACATATACACACACATGCACACACATTCTCATACACACATACATACATCCATGCATACATATATATATGTGTGTGTATGTATATGTATATATATATATATATATATATATATATATATAT
>NC_068983.1:156810915-156815020 GCF_001194135.2 Octopus bimaculoides
TATATATATATATATGCACACACACAAGACAAGGCATAAATAATGGTTATTACATATTTATATATAAATGTGTGTATGTAAAATGCACAAACATACACGCACAGATATAAATAGATTTATACATATATATGTACGTACATATGTACGTACGTATGTATGTATGTATGTATGTACGAGGAAAGTGGACAGCTCGTGTGACTCTCTTTAGCTTCTCGTCCTGCTAGAAAAAGCAGCATACCATTCCGCGAATTGCACGCACTATCATATCAAAGGAAGGGCCACAAAAAAGATGGAATACATTGAGTTCTAACACTTTTGAAAATGGGTGTCTTCATCCAGGAGGAAACAAAGTAAAAATAACAACATAATTTAAATAATTTTTGTTTATTAATAGCTTGGTATTGACCTCTAACATTAGAAGTGACCTCATAAATATTTGAACTCGGAAATTATTGCACCATAGCATAACTGGGAAAATGTTTTATTTTATTTGCTTACCACTTCACCCTTCCAACGCCCTTGAATAACGCCTTATTATCTCAATATTAAATTTGAGAATTCCGCCGATGTATGCTTTTCCGTTCATCCCTTTCGGAGTCGATAAACTAAGTTCCATTCGAGCATTGTGGTCGATGTAACCAACTTTCCTCAACTAATTCAAAATTACTGGCCTTGTGCAAATATTTGACACCAGTATTAGATAGGAGAATTCCGAAGTTAAGCAACGACGAGCTTAGTTGATACTTAGATGGGTAACTGCCTGGGAAACGTAGGTGCAATAAGTATTTCCCTTTTTAGGTGGTGAGCTGGCAGAATCGTTTGCATGCCGGGAAAAATGCTTAGTGCTATTTGGTCCGTCTTTACGTTCTTAGTTCAAATTCCGCCGAGGTGGACTTTGCTTTTCATCCTTTCGCGGTCGATTAAATAAGTGCCAGTTGATTACTGGGGGTCTATGTAATCGACTAGGCTTCTTCTCCGAAATTGCTGGCCTTGTACCAAATTTTTCAAATCAATATTAAATGTGACATGAAGGTGGCGAGCTGGAAGAATAGTTAGCACACCTAGAACAATGCTTAGCAACATTTCGCCCGTCTTTACGTTTTGAGTTCAAATTGTGACGAGGTCGACCTTGTTTTCCATCCTCTCGGGGGTCGATAAATTAAGTGCTAGCTAAACACAAGGCTCGATGCATTCGACATAACTCCTACTGTGAAATTGCTGGCCTTATGCACCAAATTTAAAACAGTATTAAATGCATGAATATAAGATGGTGAGCTGGTAGAATCGCTAGCAGGCTAGGCTATGCTTAGCAGCATTTTGCCCCACTTTACATTCTGAGTTATAAATCGCCGAAATCGACTTTGCCTTTGATACAGTCGGGGTCGATAAAGTAAGTAGCAGTTGAGCACAGGGGTCAATGTAATCGACTTAAGGATTGCTCCCCCAAAATTGCTTGCTTGTGTCAAAATTTGAAACTAATATTAAACGTGAGAATACTATTTTGGAAAAAAAAAATCAAATTTTACTGGATTAGAAATGAAAACAAAGAAGGTTTTAATTATACCTCATTATAAAATTATGGTTAACAATTAAGTAATTTAGTTTTTGATATTTTTTGTCGGCCGATATACGTATTTATACTTTTCATTGAGGAAATTATTAACTTCAATAAGGCAAACAATTATTCAATCTTGAAGTATGGAGGCTCATTATATTCTGCCTGTTAACAAATAACTGCAGGTATAAAAGAAATTGAAGAATATACGTTACAAAAAAAAATATTTAAGAATACATGTTACAATATACATTTAAGAATAAGTTATAATATATATTTAAGAATATGTAACATTACGAATCTTCACATTTTCTCCAAATTAAATCGCGGTCCAGGCAAAATATTTTATTGACTCCTAGGGAGGGATTGGCAAGCCGTCAATGTAAGGCAAAATTATAACATTAAGACCCTCTAAGGCGGGGTGCTGGCAGAATCGTTAGCACGCCAGGCAAAATGCTTAGCGACATTTCGTGCCTCTTTACGTTTTGAGTTCAAATTTTTTATTTACGTATCTTCATTATTTGTAGGGTTTTAATATTGGTTTCAAGTTTCGGTACAAGGCCAGAAATTTAAGAGGAATGGGCAAGTCGATTACATCGTCTTCACTGCTCAACTGGTTCTTATTTTTTCAACCCCGAAAAATGACAGGCAAAATCAACTTCGCTGCCTTAAAGATGTTCCTCAGCTTCCAAGAATATTAGCAGATAATAATTAACAAAAATTACCACACAAATCAATAACCAACCTTCATGCAACTGGACCAATCTGAATATATGATACTTAGATAGAAAGTGAAAGAAAACATCATATATATATATATATATATATATATATATTGATATAAATATACATACCTATATACATACATATATGCATATATATATATATATATATATATATATATATATATATATATATATATATATATATATATATATACAAATCTATATACAGAGATGTATGTAATATATATGTATATATATATATACATACATATACATTTATATAAGTGTCAAATCAATAAATCAGTATGCAGGCTAGTTAAAATTTTACATATTCAATATTTTGGAATACTTTTCAGAAAAAGGGCATATGAAATTTAATGAAGTTTAATGAATTAAAGTAATTAAATACCTATTTATTATTTGCGAATATCATAGTTAGAGAAACGTAAATCTGTATATGCAAAAGAAATTGAATTTTTCTAAATTATTATTATTATTATTATTATTATTGGTATGGTACATAGGAAATTCTTCAAAATTGTTATTTTGCTTCATTTCAATTTATTTTTGACTTGCCTCATTTTTCTTTGTATTCAAGCATTTTGAAGGTTTCGTCGAATTTTCTAATTGAGAATTCATTCTGTTTGATTATCATCATTGTCATAATTCGAACATTACTATTCTCACTTAAAAAGCTCTTTGTCATTCCAGTGCAAGCCATATAAGTCATTCTCTGACGTTAACCTGTCGTTCATTTTATATTCCCTGACATAAACCAAGTTGAATGATGTCTACTACAGTTACTGAACTTCAGCCTCGAGTTCAACAAACGTATTCACATTATTTAAACATATTTCACACTATGCATCATTAATATTTTCCAGTGCAACCTGTAAGAGTTTTGCCTCACGTTCTTAAAATTAATTGCACTTGCCCCTGCAAACCTAACGTTAGGCATCACAAATTGTTATCTAAAGCATTAGAACTATCCACGACTTTCAAAAATGTTTAATGTTCCGTGTTCAGTTTCGTTTTCTTCTTTCTATTTCCAGTTTACTTCTACAAAGAAGCTGATCGGTTCCGTTTTCGTAGTTATTTGACTGATAGAAATAAGCTTTTGATTGCAGCATTCGATCCAAATTGACAAACGACGTTGCATTTCAATCACAGCAGAGCTTCTGACATTTTTCTTCGAAAATCCAATGATGAACAGTATTTTACAATTGTTCTAAATATAATTGCGCTGTGTTGATTTGGCGATAACATAGACGCAGCCGATTTTGCGTAGATAATACCACATTGGCGCTTGCTGATTATTGCTAATTATTTCTTACAAAACGCATTCCACTTCTAAGAAATTCCTACATTTGTACAAGCAATGTACATTCTTTCAAAAATCGTAAAAAAATTATTTGGAAATGCATTGAAGCCGAAATTGTCTCACGTTTTCATAAAACGTTTCATGAATGAACATGGTTTATAAATTAACAGCAAACCTCAAAAAATATTAAGTATGGGTACAAATATGCATCCATGGCAGTGAACCACTGAAAGCAGCATATCTAAAAGCAACATATTGGAACAATACATTCGCTGGCAGCTG
The DNA here is from genome assembly GCF_001194135.2 of Octopus bimaculoides. Classification (NCBI taxonomy): domain Eukaryota; kingdom Metazoa; phylum Mollusca; class Cephalopoda; order Octopoda; family Octopodidae; genus Octopus; species Octopus bimaculoides. The sequence continues at coordinate 156,814,799 of NC_068983.1, forward strand.
AAAAATGAAACAGAATTTAGAAGGAGGGCTTATATTGCATTCATTTTCATACCTTATACGTACAGGATAAAATTGTGAACAAAAACCGAATACACAAACAAAATAGCACAATATTCAGACATCCAGTACCACTGATTAGATAATTCCCATGTATACATACATATATATGTGTGTGTGTGTATACATACATACATACATATATATATATATATATATATATAT
>NC_068983.1:156816023-156816372 GCF_001194135.2 Octopus bimaculoides
AGAGAGAGAGAGAGAGAGAGAGATTTCTCTTATTCTTTTACTTTTTTTTCAGTCATTTGACAGCGGCCATGCTGGAGCACCGCCTTTAGTCGAGCAAATCGACTCCAGGTTTTATTCTTTGTAAGCCTAGTCCTTTTTCTATCGTTTTCTTTTGCCGAACCACTATGTTACGCGGATGTAAACACACCACCATTGGTTGTCAAGCGATGTTGGAGGGACAAGCACAGAGATACAAACATATACATACACATACATATATATATATACATATATACGACGGGCTTCTTTCAGTTTCCGTCTACGAAATCCACTTACAAGGCTTTGGTCGGCCCGAGGCTATAATAGAAGA
>NC_068983.1:156816382-156818045 GCF_001194135.2 Octopus bimaculoides
CCGTCTACGAAATCCACTTACAAGGCTTTGGTCGGCCCCAGGCTATAATAGAAGACACCTGGCTAAGGTGTCACGCAGTGGGACTGAACCCGGAACCATGTGGTTGGGAAGCAAACTTATTACTATAGCCACGCCTATACATACATACAAACATAGAGAGAAGGAGAGAGGCAGAAGATAGAGAAGGAGGAAGTTGAGAAAAGAGATTGAAAGTCGAATGATAGAAAGACAGACAGACAGATGGATATACAAATGTGCATGGATGTGTGTATGTGTGCCTGTTCATGACTGCTTCCGAGTGTCTATGTATGCAAATATTTTCATAAGCATATAATTATTTATACACATTAGATAATTATTTAAACTCACAATGTAAATAATGCGTGTATAAATATCGTGAATTACATACGTAAAGTATTCTTTTCTACTCTAGACACAAGGCTCGAAATTTGGGGGGGAGGGGGTCAGTCGATTAGATCGACCCCAGTACGCAACTGGTATTTAATTCATCGACCCTGAAAGGATGAAAGCAATATCGACCTCGGTGGAATTTGGACTCAGAACGTTAAGACAGACGAAATACCGCTAAGCATTTCGCCCGGACATGCATACAGTATTAAGGAATTGAAACGTTTCTTTTGGTCGGTGAAGAAATTTAGGTTACCATTCTTATATTTAAATTTGACTTTTTAGGGAAGTTGGTGTTTTGTTATTGGAACTCATCGACAAGAGATTGACAAAACCACCTCGACTGATCAATAAAGAAAAGTTTTCACATAGAGAAAAATAAACATTACGAATAACTTCTTGTGATGCATGTTTATTCAAATCTTATATTCGTTTGTGGGCGCGTGTATGTTTTTGTATATATATTCATACGCACCTATGTAGACATTTTTTTATGCAACTGTATGTATATACGAATACACACATGCACACACGCATACATATGTGTGTGAGTGTGTGTTTGTGTATATATATTTACATATTATGCGTTTATGTGTGTGTATGCATCTAAACATTTCACACACACATATATGTGTGCGTGTGTGTGTGTGTGAATATATGTGTGTGTGTACGGATGTATGCATGTGTGAGCGTGTATGAACAAGTGTGTTTATATGCGTGTGTAGAGTATGCGAGAAAGAGAAGTGCATGCACAAACGCTAATAATCCAACAAGCGTGTGAAATGAGAAATCAGGAATGCCGTTTATCAATGTAAGTTGTTGAAGGGGAAAGCCAACAATTTGATTTCTTTTCATCATAACTGTCTTCTTATCGAGTTCTTTTCGTTCTTTTTTTTTCTTTTCTTTCATATTTATCTTGTATATTATACGACATAATGTTCTTCTTATTCTTCTTATTATTATTCATCTGACATCTATTTTCTTTCATCTGAGTTTTCCCCCTTGAATACTGAATATAGAAAAGAAACAGACATTGATATGTTACACCCATTACTATAGTGTGCAGATTTAGCCTGCAAAGGCCTCCAGGGAAATATTGCCAAAATATCTAAACACACGGATGATTATTTCAAAAAGCACAACGCAACATAAGCATCTTCCACATATATACATATATATATGTGTGTGTGTGTGTGTGTGTGCGTGATAATATATGTATATATATATGTGTGTGTGTGCGTGATAATATATGTAT
>NC_068983.1:156818852-156819817 GCF_001194135.2 Octopus bimaculoides
GTATATGCATATATGAATCTAAATGTGAAAGTATGTGTATATGCTATGAACAGCCCAAAACAGTCATTACTATTTCCATTATTAGTATCATTCTAACTCATCTATCCACATCTTTTTCTCGCCTTCATCAACATCATTCTCCATCCTCTTCTTCTCCTCCTCCTCCTCCATCTCCTCTTCCTCATCTCCATCATAATCATCATCATCATCATCATTATCCGTAACACCAAGCAGCGATTTCTAATGAAGTCATGTTATAGGTTTTCTTCACAACTTGTTAACAACTGATATCCGCCCCGCCCCGTCCCGCACCCACCCACCTCACGAACGAATGAATCAACAAATATATTAATGAATTAATAAACAAACACACAAACAAATCTCGCAAAGTTTTACGGCGCAAGAAAATTAATCTTTTATTGTAGAACTGTTCAGATATCACATTGATCGCAGATATGGTGTAGCAGTGGAGGAGATATGTTGCTCGAACTATGTTATATGGTACAAGCTAGTCGATGATGGGGTCCGTACTTGAATGAATCACATTGATTACAATGCGTTGTGTAGTTTGAGTCTAAACGTTCAATTTGTTACACACCTCCGTTAATTTGTTTTCTCCCCAGTTGTCAAACCTTGGTAATAGAAATAAGAGAAGTTTTGCTTGTGTTAGTTTAGCTCTTTGTTCATGTAGAATTTTTGTTTCTCATCTACTTAACAATAAAAATAACAGATATTTTCCATCTCTCCTTAGGTAAACCTCCAAATTTTACACAGATTAATCAAATATCAACCTTTGCAAATCATGCCGTGAAGAATAACTGTAAAATTCATTTTAAAAAGTCAAGCAAGCCGAAAGTTCCAACATTTATTGTCTTCGTGTAATCGTGAGTTGAAAGTTTCATTTAGTACATCTAGATTTGGTAGATGGAAACCGACTAAAAATCGTTGTGTGTGTGTGTGTGTGT
>NC_068983.1:156820006-156820322 GCF_001194135.2 Octopus bimaculoides
CAAAAATTAGACCATAGAAAAAAAAAAGCATTTTTACATTCTTCTCTACTCTAGGCACAAGGCCCGAAATTTTGGATGAGGGGGTTCAGTCGATTAGATCGACCCAGTACGCAACTGGTACTTAATTTATCGACCCCGAAAAGGATGAAAGGCAAAGTCGACCTCGGCGTAAAGACAGACGAAATACCGCTAATCATTTCGCCTGGCGTGCTAACGTTTCTTAATTCTTTACTGCCCACAAGGGGCTACACACAGAGGGGACAAACGGATTAAGTCGATTATATCGACCCCTGTGCGTAACTGGTACTTATTTAAT
>NC_068983.1:156820332-156823730 GCF_001194135.2 Octopus bimaculoides
ATCGACCCCTGTGCGTAACTGGTACTTATTTAATCTACACCGAAAGGATGAAAGGCAAAGTCGACCTCAGCGGAATTTGAACTCAGAGCGTACTCAGCCACGAACGAAATTTCAGAGTCGCTCTTGAGACTAACATTCCGGAGCCACTGCCATAATCAGTCGGGATTTTTATACATTCTTCGTATACATGTGAAACTTTCTATATAATTGTAATTGTTTCTCACACTTCCTTTCTTTCTCATATCGTTCTGATGAGTGCCTTCTTTTCCTCAAGTGCGATATAAGCTGTAGTTCTAGTACTGCTTATTCAAGTAGTTTTTCCTCACTTTTTGCAAGGTAGCAGTTTACCGATTTTTGTTTTTTATTTACACAATTAGAAATACTGAGAAGTCCTCTCCCTTTGCCCTTCCATTTCGTGTATATGCTACGATTAATTTAGATAAAATGATTCAAGCATAGTTATGGTTATTTGTTATTTTTCTGTCTAATATCACCTGCATTATAATGCATTTCGTGTATATGCTACGGCTAATTGCCTTTGGATAAAGTATTCTAGGCATAGTTACGGTTATTTCCCGTTTCTCTGTCTAATACCACCTGCATTATGACGCACGAGGGTGGAGGCGCAATGGCCTAGAAATTAGGGCAACGGACTCGCGGTCATAGGATCGCGGTTTCGATTCCCAGAGTGGGCGTTGTGAGTGTTTATTGAGCGAAGACATCTAAAGCTCCACGAGGCTCCGGCAGGGGATGGTGGCGAACCTTGCTGTACTCTTTCACCACAACTTTCTCTTACTTCCTGTTTCTGTTGTGCCTGTAATTCAAAGGGTCAGCCTTGACACACTGTGTCACGCTGAATATCCCAGAGAACTATGTTATGGGTACACGTGTCTGTGGAGTGCTCAGCCACTTGCACGTTAATTTCACGAGCAGGTTGTTCCGTTGATTGGATCAACTGGAACTCTCGATGTCGTAAGCGACGGAGTGCCAACAACAACAGTATTCCTTACATGAGATTAAATACGCTATACTCTTTTATCATTTTATCTTTCATGTCCTTATGTATAAAATCACTGAGTCCCAGTATGGTTAGAAACTTTTATCCATTATCATCAAATTCTATAATCCGAGCTTCAGGCAAACTTATTCTATTACAATCGGCTCTCTCCTCTCTTTTCATGACTAAAGTCGCACATTTTGATATACTAAACACCATTTCTGTATCACTCCAACACACCTTTGCTCTATTAACGCAAGAATAATTTTTTTCACACACTACTAATATCTTACAATCATCCACGATGAATAGACGACCTGGTGAATGCACATTTCTTCTTAATTATAGCCAATATTGACTTTTCTGACTGTTATTGGGGTGGCTATGAGTGTAATGATAAATATCACAGTGGAATATAACACTTTCGATGGTTACACTTCCAGTGAGTTGATGTTCAACATGAAGTTTATTTTCCCATGAGTCATGCTAGCATTATGATGATACTAAAAGAAATCATTAAATAAAGAAACCGTTATTGTTGTTGTTGCTGCTGTTGCTGTAGTAGTAGTAGTAGTAGTAGTAGTAGTAGTAGTAGTAGTAGTAGTAGTAGTAGTAGTTGTTGTTGTTGTTGTTGTTGTTGTTGTTGTTGTTGTTGTTGTTAAGACAGAATCGTTAGCATGTCAGGTGAAAGGCTTAGCGATATTTCGTCTGCTGCTACGTTCTGAGTTCAAATTCCACGGAGGTCAATTGAATATGTACCAGTCACTCACCGGGGTCAATGTAATCGACTTAATCCCTTTCCCCAAATTTGAGGCCTTGTGCTTCCACTAGAAAGGATTATTATTATTATTATTATTATTATTATTATTATTATTATTATTATTATTATTATTATTATTATTATTATTATTACCATTTTGGCGGCGCGCCGGCAGAATCGTTAGCACGCCGGGAAATGTGCTTAGCGGTATTTCGACTGTCGCTATGTTCTGAGTTCAAATTCCGTCGAGGTCGACTTTGCCTTTCATCCTTTCGGGGTCGACAAATTAAGTACCAGTTAAACACTGGGGTCGATGTAATCAACTAGTCATCCGCCCATAATACTTTCATGATTATTCTGGCCGTGCCGGGGAGGCAAACGTTTTGTTACAGCTCTACTGGTCAATCTATTCCAACTTCCTTTATATTCCCCTTGATGCCTTCTGATACTGTTCCCAAGGACCCAACAATAATTGGCACTAATCTTCACCTTTTTCCATTTTCCATAACCAGGCTATTTCGTACTTAAGAAGGTTGTATCTATCTATCTTTTCGTCTTCCTTCTCGACTATTCGTGGGTCAAAGGAGTATGCAACATCAACTATATTACATAGGTGGCGCACCTTGTCCACCACTTCAAGGTCCGGTCTGTTGTGCTCTAACACCTGATCTGTTTGGATTGGGAAATCCCAGATGATTGTGCTGGTCTCCGACTCTACCGCTCTATGCGGTCGGTGGTCAAAGCACGTCTTGCCTCTCTCTAGCCTCCACTTTTCGTACAGTTTCCAATGTAGCACTTTCGCTACACGATCATGTCGCCACAACTTGTGGTTAGGGGCAAGTCCAGAGCATTCGTTCGTGATATAGACAATGGTTTCATCCACTCTATAGCAGATACGATACAGCGGTGACACTTGCTCATTCCTAAGGTTGACCCTCCAGTTCGTGGTCAAAGCTTGGTTCTGCGCTGCCAGTATAGAGCTTCGGTCTCTTTCTTTAGGGTTCCTTTCATCAGCTAGCCCCACCTATTTTCCCAGCAACTTCTGTTGTGGCTACATGAAATTGATTGTGTAGTCCTTTCTTGCGTAATTCTTCTTCATGTCTTTTTTGTACTTCTTCCTTTGTTTTCACATTTTTCTGCTCTCAATATTCCTTTCTTCCTAACTGTCAGTAGCAAGGTTTCCTTACTATGGGCTAGGTATTTCCTTAAGCTCTAGAGTTCGATACACACGCAGTCTCCCACACTTGTCAGTCCCCTTCCCCCATTTGCTCTTTTCATATATAGGTGATCAGTGCCTGCACGTGGATGATGGGCTCTATGCATCGTTTGGAGCTTTTATTATTATTGTTATTATTATTGTTGTTGTTGTTGTTATTATTATTATTATTATTATTGTTCAGTAGTTTTATTTTTATAACGTGCTTCCACTTCACTACCGAGCGCAGCTCTGTGCGCCTTGGGTATGTGCTGTGGTTTGCTGTGGTGCTCTTATGTTTACTGTATTGAAATTGTTTTGCGTAGAATGTGTGCAGTACCCAGTAGTGCAATTTTCTGTATGTTATATATATTTGTAAGTCCTGGTGTTTTTGTTATGTATTTGTCTGAATATTTTTCTATCATACCTAATGCGCCTTCTATGAT
>NC_068983.1:156826820-156829107 GCF_001194135.2 Octopus bimaculoides
TTGTTATTCCCATGCTTTAGATTTGTTTTGCCTTCCTTTTCATTCATATGTTTGTCTGTGGTGTTCTGGATTGGTGCTTTTTGTACACTATTATACATCTCTACGGTCTGGGTTTGTTGTTTTTTGTTTACTTCGTTTTTGCCGGACATGTTACGTTATTATTATTATTATTATTATTATTATTATTATTATTATTATTAAGGCAGCGAGTAGGTAGAATCGTTAGCACTCCAGGCGAAATGCTTAGCAGCATTTCGGCCATCATTATGAGTTCGAATTTCGCTGAGGTCGACTTTACCATCTCTTTTTTCACGGTCAACGTAATAAGCACTAGTTGAGCATTGGGGTCAATGCAATCGACTAACCGTTCCCCCAAAATTCCAGCCCCTGTGCGTACGCTACAAAATATTCTCATTATAAGTGTAAAGTCGGTGGAACTCGAATTTTTCATCATATCGCCTTATGTTTTATCCTTTGTCCATATTATATACACACACACACACATATATATGTGCATGTTTATGTGTGTGTGTGTGCGTGTGTGTGCGTGTGTGTGTGTGTGTGTGTGTGGGTGTGTGTGCGTGCGTGTGTGTGTGTAGTCAAGCAAGATATTTTTTTTTTGCAGTACTTGCTACATCACAAATAGAGTGCTTACACACTTAGGAGGTTGAGATATTAATGAACTTTCTGGACCTAAACACTGATGGCTCTGGATTTCAGTCTCATTTCATATGATAATCTAGGAATTGCATCACGAGTTTTAAGAAAGTTTAATTTAGCAGGGTATCTATAAAAATTCCATAGCAAAAACCAGTCTGCGAGTGTTAATAACAGACTGGAATAACATCATGACTGAAAATTTAGACTCTGCAGATGATATAACATTTCAGTTGCCTGACAAATATTGACCAAAACACTTGACTAAGCTACAATGGTATTAAAACAGAATAATTAGTAGCTAGGCAAATACAGGAAGAGTAAAATGTCCACATAATAGAATCTCCAGACCTACATAGATGTCAAGTTGGCTGTTAGCCCAATCAATTTATACAGGACACACATACGTATTTCCATGTATGTGAGTGTGTGTGTGTGTGTGTGTGTGTGTGTGTGTGTGTGTGTGTGTGTGTGTGTGTGTGTGTGTTTGTGTGCTCGCGCATGTGTGTGCATGTGTGGGTGCGTGTATGTGTATATAGGTGTGTAAAAGAAAGTGTCTGTTTGAGTGAGTTTCTGTCTGTGAGTATGAGCACGCACACACTCACACACATACTTGTATATACGTACATATGTATATGTATACAAGCACATACATACACATACATATATTATGTGTGTGTATATGTGTGCATGTTTGTGCGTGTTGTTGACGTCATAGGAATTTATAAACTTCGATAACATGATATAATTCTTTTCAGAGACGATGAACCTTGAACCAAATAAAGCTTAAATGCTGAAGTGTAAATTTTTTACCCTTTAGATAGAACGAATCAATGTTTACAGGAGATGTGGGTTCGTGTTCTACAATCAGACTTCGGCTTTTCCTACCTAGAGGGGTTTTAACTGAATATTCACTATGGTTTTTTTATAGCTATATTAGCCTCCAGATTCACCGCTCCTAAAGAGGAAATTGGTGCTAATATGTGTGTGGGGGAGTGGGCATGTGTATAGGTATGCATATAATGTATGTGTGTATATATGTATGCACGCATGCTTGCATGATGCATGTACGTATGTATAATAATGATAAAGCCTTTTAGTGGTAATACATCGCATAAATTTTCATGAAAAATATATGCCAATTAACTATCAAACAATACACATCTGGTTTGTGAGCATTTCCACTGTACCGTTATATATAAATAAGTTAAAGGTGATTTACTTCGTTTGGGTGATTATAAATACATCAAAAATAAACTTGAAAAACTATGACTAAATGAGAAACGAAAGCGAAAAGATTGCTAAATAGAAATTAGTATCCCTTATCATTTACTTGTTTTAGTCATTGGAAAGCAGCCATGTTGGGTCAACACCTTGCAGTGTTTAATCGAAGTAATCAACCCAAGTACTTATTTATTAAAACCTGGTATTTATTCTATCGGCCTCTTCTGCAGAACCGGTAAGTTAAAGAGATGTACACAAACCAGTACCGGTTGTCAAGCGGTTGGCAAACAAGCACATTCGGAAAGATACACACACGTACACACATACGCATATACATATTTATTTGATATGTATATATATATAATATAAATAATATATATATGTATGTATATATATATATATATAT
>NC_068983.1:156829299-156835802 GCF_001194135.2 Octopus bimaculoides
ATATATATATATGCATATATGGGTACAGGACGTCACCAACAGATAGATAGATATACATATATATCCATATACATATATATATATACGTATATATATGTACACACACACACATATGTATATGATATATATTGAGTGTGTATAAATATATTCACAATGTATTTGTGCATGTATGTGCATATGTGCAGTATTGAGTCAGTGTATGTGCAGATTTGTATGTTTTGTTTTATGTGTGTATTCTCTTGCATATAGTTGCATGTTTAGACATGAGCATACTTAAAACGACAACCTGCTGGAAAATTTTACAGATTTTTACAATTCCTCTGATGGTTTCTATCTGTAGTCTTCCGATCAGCTTTCTCCTTTCTGCTTTTGAGAAGCCTAATTTCTGAAGATTGGTACTTAGGCAGTGTGTTACATATCCCTGGACCCCAATATTTACAGGTATAAACTTGAACTTGTAATCTGGGTAGAGTAACTGTATGTATGTATGTATGTATGTATGTATGTATGTATGTATACATGTTTGTACATGAGTGCGTAAGCAGGTGTGTGAATCGGTATTTGCATCTGTGGATTTATTCAACCGGAACTAAAGCAGAATCGCTCCCCTGATATTTAAAAGCTAAGAAAATCTCTGCATCAATCATTCTGCCTATAGTTCTCGTTAAAGGGTATGTAATAACTACAAAGATGGCGAAAGGTTAAAGGTAAATCTCAATCACTCAAGTGGACATACTTTTGTTGCAGGACATTCGTACATAACTTCCTTATCATTCACTTAACGTCTATTTGAGTAACAACAGAAATTAGAAGGCTCTCTCGAACTCTAGTAGTTTTTTGTGCAACATTTTCTACTCAAAGTAACCTTACGACCCACAGTGAACTTCCAACCGGCGATAGTTGCCCATTTTTGCATTCAGTTATAGTTTCATTCATTTCTATTTTCCAAGCCTACTTTCATATTTCATGTTCAGTACATCTCAAATAATTACCCATTCATTTACTTACCCTTTCATCATCCTACACATTTTGCATTCTGTATCCAGCTGCTTCATATTATGTTAGAAATCACCCGAATTCTATTCTCCCCCGTTATATGTTGTCGTAGCTACTGCGAATATTTTTATAAGAACACACGTACATAACAATGTATATAGATATGTATACCTGTATAAATGTCTAAGAGCATGCAAACATGAATAAAGAAAGAAGACATGAATGTGAGAGTAACTCCCTTTCAATCATCATTAGTCATTTACAGCTTTTGTTGTTTATTTCACTCACTTGAGATACACTTCTTTCATTCCCTCATCAAAATCACGTCAAAGCTTGGCAGTTAAAATCGTGAGAAATCTGTGTTAACCAATACGAAAGCATATCCATTCTTCCTATTGTACCTGTTCACTGGCTGCTAGAGTAATAGACAAAGTTTGAAGCATTGAATGTGAATATCTTGCGAAACGAAGGAACTGAAACAGCTCTGGTTCCTGCTCTGACTGAATAGATCATACACTCTTATCCTGTATTGAGTACTTTTAATTCTGTTCGTCACACCTAACGTGTACGTGCATACATATATATGTCAGTAATTAAATAGATAGAAAGACAGACAGCTAGACCGATCGATCGATCGATAGATAGATAGATAGATAGATAGATAGATAGATAGATACAGACAGACAGACAGACAGACAGACATGCAGACAGACAGACAGACAGACAGACAGACAGACAGAATATGTTACGTGTACAATGTGAAAACAAAGTATTTTATACATTGCCTAGATAGCGTTTCTAACATTTTTAGATTAAGTATAAGAGACAAAAGACACGGCAAAGTTTCATTAACCAGCCAGTACTGAAAGTAAACTAATAATATTCTGATAAACATTGCATCATCTTCGTCTCCCCTTCATTGCACCTGTCTAAACTTGAATGACATAATTAATTGCATTTAACTAACACATGCATTGCGTTTCACAAGTCATTACCTAATAACCACACATTGTAGTGTTCTAGATGACCAGAGTGAGATTTATTTACTCATCGAGATATCTTACACACCCGATAAGGCCTTCTTGCAAAAGGAAGGTGGAAAAGAAAACTGCAATTTGGAGTAAAGTTGTTTAAAATATTTTGTCGGCCTCAACCGATAGAAACCGTCCTTGCTATGTAAGACCGTAGACAAAATATTGCGAATGTTGCCGTGTTTTTCATCATGCTCAGGAATTGTAAAACGAGCTGCATAATTAAGCATCGTGCACAGCAAGAAGGGAACTTATTTTAATTGTTTTGCCAATTACACGATGTGGTATCAAAAAGTTCCCGGACTAGTTTTGTAGCGAGACAACGAATGGCAACACACAGTTGCGTGTGCCGTGAGGGCTAGCAGTTACCTTCTGGAGGCAGTGTGCCGAGTGATATTGCTGTGTTTACTTTGTAAGTTATGAAATTTTTATTTTTGCGATTACGTGTATGTTGTATGTTTGTCATGGAGAGGAAGTTGGAACAAAGAACCAGCGTGAGACTTCGCGCTAAACTTGGGAAGTCTGCTCCAGAGACATTGAGCATGCTTCATCGAGGTTACGGCGACGAGGCAATCGGTCATGCGCAATGTTTCGAGTGGCACGGGCGCACGACAGAATCGCAGCTGAATCAAGGGCATGCCCATCGTCTTTTCGACTAATACGGTATTTTCCACCGAGAATTCGTCCCCCAGGGCCAGACCGTCAATCGAGAGTTCTACTGCAATGTTTGGAAGCGTTTGAGGAAGGACATTCAGTGAAAGCGACCGGATTTGTGGAGTCCGAAGAATTGGATTCTTCACGATGACAATGCACCCTGTCACCGAGCTCTCCTCACTCGTAAGTTTCTTGCCAAAAACAACATGGTATTGCTTCTACACCCGCCCTATTTGTCAGGTTTAGCACATGCAGACTTCCAACTCTTTCCCAAGATGAAAATAAAGCTCAAAGGTAGCCGTTTTAACACTTCCAGGCCGGATTCCAAAAGTGACAGGAACGCTGGAAGCGGTATATTGCTGCGAAAGGTAACTATTTCGAAAGAGATGATTCTAAAACTTAGGCAAATAAGTTATTTTTCATTAAACATAACTAGTCCAAGACCTTTTTGATACCATCCTTATGAGATAATTTTTTTAATAAATCACATTGTGAGCTGAATTTCTCTTGACTAAAATTCACATGCACAGACGATATGGACATAATTTCGACATCGATTAGCTTCAGTTGTCAATTTGGATCATATACAGCATGTAAAATCTTTTGATATAAATGTTTAGTCAGCCGATTTTCGGCTATTTACAGCTGTAGGTAATATAGGTGGTGTAGATGTCTATTGTACGTAGATTTAGGAGCTGTAGATGATTGAGGTGGTAAATCTACAGATACTATAGATAAACAGGCAAAAACGCTGAAGTATTGATGTTAAAATCGTATGTTATCTCTTAATTACATGTGTTAGGTTTTCCAAAATATGAACATTTTATATTTAATGTAAATTTGGTGTGCTACACTAATCTTTCGTCCAAAGAAAGCCTCATGCAGGAAAAGTTTCATATAATCTTGATTGGTGTAGTTTTCATCATTAACTCGATGCACAATCAGCAATCAATTGTTTGCCTTTCTCTTCCTAAATGTAAGCCAGGTGTCATGTTTTTATTACCAGTTGTGCGTTTTGCTCTTCTTTGAGCCTGACGGAGTTGTTGCCTATAATATTTAAAGCAAGAAGCAACTTGATTAAAAACTTCTTGTGTTCTACCTAGTTGTAAAATAGATGGTGCACCAATCATGGTAAAAAATGTCGAGTTGCAGTCCACTACCACATCGTGCTTGATTTTAAAGTCTTTAAAAATGATAGAATTTTTTAAGTAACCCTTGTAGACATATACATTTTAAGTTTACAAGCGGATGATCTTGAAAGTCAACGAGAATTACCAAAGGGAATCAGATTCAGAGAAAATTTTCAGGTTAGCAACAATTGCGTCAGATATGTCACTACTTGCTCTATTAAACTAAACAATAAATCTTGCCAAGTTTTGTCAATTGCATAGCACAGTTTATAAGAACAAGGATCAAATAGCCGTAAACTGCAAATTTCTATCTCTCTGTAGCGGAAGAACAACAGCAGACCGTATGAGAAGGGGTAACAACATCAACTGTAATACTGTGGAAATGGAATCAACTGTGTGTCCCCGTTCATTTTTATTGCAATATATAGGAGGAAAAAAAACGAACAAGTTCACAAAAAACTCGCGCATGTCATGTGACATAATTATTTAAACAAATTTACAGTATTTGTTGTATATTGATTAGGAGTTCAATACACGACAAATCTTCGTTTGTTGGCTTAATAAGCTTGGGTTTCTGTTACACAACTGTTACGTCATCATGTTTATTTGAGAAGAGGTATCTTTTTCACAACAGCCTTCGCGTTTTTCACTTCTTCCATTAACAGTTAAGGACATTCATCAGTTAGAAATACGGTGTTCTTCGCTGTCTTCCAATATTTTCTCGATTCGGCATACAATGATTTCTCTAGTGTGAAAGATTAACAATGAGTAAGTTACATACATCTATGATAAGAAGTAGTCTTACAAGATAGCAAAGCAAAATGATGAAATGATGTGCTAGGTATTCACGATGTGTATGCCGTGGGTACAAAATAGTTATTTGATAACAAACAACAAACAGTTGACCGATAATAGCAGAGTAGTTTCATTGTTATAATTTGGTAGTCTAGATATTGCCGTAAACAAGCATAGTAATGTACAGCATATCTAGAAAATGTAAAAATATGATTACATCGTACATTTCACTTCTTGTAAATATATCAAGGCCAACTATTTTAATATGTATCAGTTTGTAAATCTTTGATTGCATCCACCTGTAGGTATATTTGTCTCTCTACTAATCTTATTGTAAATATATATAATTACTATAGACAGCTGTGTGCAATGTGTTACCAAAAAGGAAAATATAACTGTCGCTAAATATAACCAGGGTGTTAGAAGACCTACATTGCTCGAAATAAGAGCTAAAGAGCTCTAATGCTGTAGTTAGTTCTTATTTCTAGCAACCTAAGTGTTCTAACACCCTAGTCATATTTAGGATATATATATATGGGAGAATTCACGAAAAAACAACAGACGAGGACAGGTGGTGTACACAACAAATGGATGTATTAGTATAACGCTCGGGAATAGAGAAAGTCTTTAACGTTTCGAGCCTACGCTCTTCAACAGAAAGGAACACAGAATGAAACAAAGAGAGAAAAAAGGAGGGAGAAAAAGAAGATATATATAGGTGTGTGTGTGTGTGTGTGTGTGTGTGTGTGCATCAGTGTTTGTCCCCCCACCACCATCGCTTGTAAATTAGCGGTTCGGCAAAAAGAGGCGGATACAATAAGTAATATGTGCATAAAGAATAACTCATGGGTTCGACTAAAGACGGTACTCCAGCATGGCAGCATTTAAATGACTGAAACAAATAAAAGAATAAAAGAACATATAAATAAATATATATATATACGTGTGTGTGAGAGTGTGTGTGTGCAACAGTAGAATTCCGGAGAATTGTCCACTAGACGGTAACTGTCTGGGAAAGTCGAACCAAATAGCAGAGATCAACCTAAATATATAATGGGACAACAAAACTATCATTCAAAAACCGTTATTACAGACATAAATAATTTGTCAGCCCCGGCAAAAAATGTACGACGGCTTTATCGAAGTTTATATGGTCATTGCGAGGGGCAAGTCCTTATACATTCAACATTACCTGGTCTGCAGTAGCTTAATGCACAACCTTACTGGAGTGGGACCTTCAAAAATGTATGTAATAGTACGTGTATATGTATACATGTATGCATGAATATATAAAACTGTGCATGTACGTATGTACATATTTATATGTACGCGTCAGCGCTGGAGCATGCAAAATCCTCACCGGTGTACACACTCATTAATTTGAAAGTATTCATTGAAAGTATTACTTTAAATTATTTATTTGAAGTATTATTTTAAAGTATTGTTTAGGAAGATCGCTTAAGCAGAAACGCAACTTTATTACTTAGAATGTATGGAGTTTATGACGTTTATAATAATACTGCCTCGAAAACCAGAAATGAAATTAAAAGCTTCAGGCAGTCTTTTTCAAATGTGCCGTTTTCAAAAGTTTTAAATGAAAGAACGTAAGGATATGCATTTCCTTCAAACTTCCATTTCACATTTCAAAACATATGCAGACACTGGATATTCAAAAGAAACTAAGCTGGATTTACCAGCTATGGGTTGGAAACAAACGACTGTGAGTACAAGAAATCGGAGCCTTTCGCTCATAATGTGTTAAAGAATCCTTTACATTTGTGTTGAGTCCGGTAATTAATTCATCGCGCCTGGTGAATCAAAAAAGATTGATATGTGTGTGTGTGTGTGTGTGTGTGTGTGTGTGTGTGTGTGTGTGTGTGTGTGTGTGTGTGTGTGT
>NC_068983.1:156844225-156848789 GCF_001194135.2 Octopus bimaculoides
TTATTATTATTATTATTATCATTACGCTAATTTAGTTAGCAAGTATTTTATCTTAAGGTCTGGTGACATCAAGGCTCCTCAAATCTCATGAATTGTTTTTGACATTCTTGCAGAGTAAAGGATGGCATTGTCAGCAGGTCGTCAATGAGTTCCAATTTCAAACTGTTTCACTCTTTTAGGTAGTATTTTGGGTGAAAGAATTGTTGTTTTGGCGTTTGCACATTTTCCTCAGCTCTCTGACTAGATCCTCATTTTTCTTAAATTTTCTCAATTTCCTTGATATCGACTCTGCTATCATAGAGAATTACAAAATCGATAATCTTATACTCTGTGTTTATTTTTGCCCTCTTTAATCATGTTTGGTCTTCTTGCATCAGTGAGTGGTGTGTTCAGTCCGTATGGCGAGGTCCAACAAAATCTTATAATTCTCATTTTCTATCGCTAATCGGCGGCTCACTGTACACAAATTACGAGGTGGCAACGCTAAGCAGTGCTGTGTATAAATGCAAGGTTATTACCAGTTCAAATAGCGCTCCTGAAGAGGAGACGACCACTCCGAAATGCTTTCATACCACAGTCTATGTAGTTGTCGCTGCGAGCTCATTTTCGTGTGTTTACAGTATTTGTCTACAGCGAATAATTTACTGCATGACAAAACACAGTGAATGGCTTTCTTACGGGTTCGGACTATTTACTGAGTATATTTTAACTGTATTCATACACATGGTTGCTTAACGCTGCCATCCTGTATTTTCTATTGTTTTCCTCTTTCTATTCTTCTCAGAAATGATTGCCTCTAGAAATAATAAATATCGAATAGCACCCGACTCAACTGGATTGCCATGGCCATAGTGTGTTTGGCCATAGGTTTGCCCCCTTTTTTATCTTTCATTCAAGAATGAAGGCAAGGCTCATAATGAAACGTAGGACCTCTGTAACTGAGGAAAAGATAGAAGGAGGGATGGAAGGAAGGAAGGAAGTTATTCTGAAATTGTATATTGGCAACAAAGTGAACTCCACCATTGGCACCCAGGGTGCCGGAATCATGGGGAGAAGCTCTACCATCCAAATAGGTCATACCAGGATTTGAACTCCAAAACGGAAGCAGCCTGAACAAATTCTGCAAGGCATCCAGTCTGACGTTTTTACTGTAGTGCCAATCTACCCAGCCTGGATTGTTACTCATAAAGACCCCGAAAGAATTTAAAATATTGATGACCGATGACCCCGGCAGAATTTGAACTCGGAGTGCAGAGATTTGGGACAAATACCACAAAGTATGCTTTCACGACTCTGTCAGTTCAGTAAAATCTGGAGCATACAAAAAGAACATAATTCATCACTATACACGTCATCAGGAGGGAGTTTTAATTGCTTGACATAGCAGCCGAATCTCATTGTAATGACATCCTACCCCAAAAGATGATGCATGAGATAATGCGTAGATTTTGATATACACAAGTATGGAAAGGCTTTTGACGTATCAAAACCGTTCGATCGGAGCTGATCTGAAGCTAAACAGTAATAAGATCTGTAACTAGTAAACTCCCATAAAGCCTTTATCTGCACTGTATTACACTAACTCCAATGTTATAACGTAATAATTACTAAGATTTTCACAACTCCACGATATTTTTTCATAGGAATCCAGTCCATTAATTGGCATTTATCTTTTATCTTTGACTTGTTTCAATCATTAGACTGTGACATTGAAGAATTTTTAGTCAAATGAATCGACCCAGTACTTATTACTAAAGCCTGGTACTTACCACAAAGTTACAGGTGTGTAAACAGAGCAGCACCAGTTGTCAAGCAGTGGGGAGGCAAACACACTCAAAAACACACACACAGACGCACACATATACAACGGGCTTCTTTCAGTTTCCATCTATCAAATCCACCCACAGGGTTTTGGTCGGCCTGTGGATATAGTAGAAAACACTTGCTGAAGTTGTAATGCGGCGAAACTGAACCCGGAAACATACGGTTGGGAAGTAAATTTCTTACTACACAGCCACGCCTGCACCTGTATCAACGTATATGAAACGAAAAATACAATGGTTGCCCTGTCATTATTTGAACTGGAACTATAAAACAATCATAAATGAATGCTACAACAGATTTAAACTGATATTCAACCAGTTGTAACACCGTTACACAGGCCAACATTCAATTCTCAAATATTACATTGTCACGAGACTTTTACATCTCAATATCTCAATATTCTATTTATCACCATACATGAAAACTCTATTTCAATGAAACAACAGCAGCAGCAGCAGCTGTGGCAATATATGAAGTCATGAAATAAGTATTTCTGTTGCTTAAATGTTTTATGTTTTACTGGCTGCTGAGGAATTTTATATTACCACAGTCATTGTCAAATTTATATAGATACACACGCAGACACACACACACACACGCACACGCATATATATATATATATATATATATATATATATATATATACGTATGTATGTATATGAAGAATTTCATTTCGAAATGAAAAAAAAAACTTGGCAAAAGCAAAATCCCCAAATATGTTCATATTTTTGTTGATTTTTCTGGTATTTTTTATATACTTTATCTACCTATGTTATTTTTAGATAACACATTTAAAATTTCGAATTCTCGCAAATTCTTTCTCTCCCCCATTTTTCTTATTGTCCCCTCTCTCCTTCTCTTTCAGCTTTTCTCTTTCTCTCTTTCTCTCTTTCTCTCTCTCACTTCATTCTCTCTATCTCCGAGATTCCTTTTAATCTTCATGATATTTGCATTGTTTCTGTATATTTTATTCATTTAATTTGTGCGTGTCATAAAGCAACAGGCAGGCTTCCGGCATGTTGGTGCTGCAAAACTGCTTTTAATACATGACTGAATACAAGATCACACTACTTCTATCTTACGTTACTAATGCCCTACGGTGACGATTAAACGTGACGCAGTATCATTTAACTTCCCTATAAATGTGTGCCTAAGTAAGACATCCTTTATCAATTTTATGCGTGGAATTTGCACCACCTTCAGCTCTAACATTCTTCGTGATATCAAATTCCCACGATTGTTTTAATAAATTCACAAACGTACCTTTTGAAAAGTATTGACGTATCATTCACTTCATTTACGCATTACAAAATTACATTTATACATATGACAGAAAACATATTTCTTTTAAATGTATGCTGATTCTTCTTCACCCAACAAATTATAGTTTTAAAGATATATTTTATCGAGTTACCATATCATGGGACAACTGACTGAATAGCGATGGTACGTACCAATTGAACGCTGCGGTTCATGACAAAGATTTTTCAACTGACTTTTTTTCTAGCTTTAAACTTAATGAATGTTTCATAAGCTTGCTGAGATGAGTCAAGTTGAAGAGGGACAAGCTTCACCAGAAGTATTTCCCCCATACATATTGCACTGTTTGAAGAGTAGCTCTTTACTGATGCCTTACCCGGAAATAGATAATGGGACATGGCAAATTATTGTTAAAAACAAAGTAAATGAAATGTAAAATAATTACCATGAAAGCTTTCCGGAAATTTGCTCCTAAGTTATTCGGTGCTAATATCTTTTGCTCAGTTATATGAAAAGAAATAGTGACATGCGAAAACTAGTATTGTTACACATGTCAGTCTCTCGCCTGATGCTAATTGGTGGAATGGGATTATTAATGAGAAAGCCTCGTTCATGATCAAGTTTCAGCGCAACGCTCTGTTGATTTGACGGTGATCATAAACCCTTGCGTATATAATATTTCTAATTTTGCATTAGGGGCAAGATCAATTGCTTTCTGCAGAGGGTGAAGAAGACAACTTAATTGACCGACTACTAGTGAAACTTTACAGTATTCAATCAATGATGCGAAGTAATGCAATGTCAGGATTTGATCTCTAAAAGTCGACCGACGACAGGAAATGCCGTAAGGGATTCACTGCAGCTTTTTATCGTTTCTGATTGTTCCTCGCTACATTCGACATAAACAAATATTGATTTGTTTTCGTTGACACGAAGAGAGAAAATTGCAAAGTAAGAGTATAATCGATAAAATCGACCCTACTATGTTTTGAGGGGTACTTATTTTATCGATCTCTAATTGATTTAAAGCAAACTCGATCTTTGCAAGGTTTCAATTCAGAACTTCGAGAGGTAAAAAGAAAAAAATCAAAGACCAGAAAAGCAGCAACTACGACATAATTGACTTCTGAAATAACAGGTTATTTCTTTTAACGCCAAGGTTCACAAGTAAACACAATGAAACAAAATGACATTCTACCTATATTTACCTATCACTAGGTGTAAATATAACAATATATTTACGATACAAGAAAGACAATCCATCAAATTTTTCTGCTTTCAAATTATTTCTCATATATCAATTACTAAAGATTGAGTGGTGTGTAACTACTACACAGTAAATGAGAAATTTCTGAGAATACAATTTTACTACAGAATTTCCATTCTCCATAGAAAATAAAAACAATTCACATCCTCGTGTTTCTGGGATCTGTCCTTTCTCCTGTAGCTTCCAGACATTATGTAGAGGAAGGAATTATAT
>NC_068983.1:156849090-156851890 GCF_001194135.2 Octopus bimaculoides
GTGTGTGTATCCGCATCTCTCGATGTGGTTATTCTAACCAGTGTTCCTTTATATTAAAAAGGGAGTCATTATTTCCATTGTCAGATACCGATACACGTGTATTTGAGGTGATACTTGTCTCGCAGGTAACTTGATCTGATAGCATGTATTGGAATTTAAGCAAACTTATTCCTGTGAGAGATATTCTAAATCATTTGAAAGCCCCAAAATATAGCGAAATTCAGTTTTCATTTCTTACTTGCAGTGATGTCGAAATTTTCATCGCACCAATGCGACCTGGTCTCTAACGCAGCTCCACTGGAACTGTTTAGAACTTTGCTAATGTTGACTTTTTATTAGTTTTATTGTTTTATGTCTCTCTCTCTCTCCTTCCCCTCTCTCTTTCATACTTTTCTCTCTCTCCTTTATTTCTCTCTTTCTATCTATCTATCTATCTATCTCTATCTCTGTCTCTGTCTCTGTCTCTCTCAGCTCGCCCTCTTTTTCTCTCGCTCTCGTGTTGAACTTATGGCCGAATAGGTATGTGGTGTAGCTGTTATCCGACTTCTTCACATCATTCGTTGTTTGTCGATTCCAATTTCCATTCTTTTGTCTATTTACAACTTTATAGGTATTATTATCATTATCATTATCATGTTCCACTTCTTTCTTCTTTCACTTCTCTTCCTACGTTTCTCTTTTATATTTCTTATCTCCTCCACTTGTCTTGATGGATATCTGAAATTATGCATATTCCGTTCGCTATGTATAGATATAAGATATTTTTTGATACATCTTTATTGCCGCATAAGTCTTTAGAAATTAGATTTTTGCTATATAGATTAAATTCATTTTAACCATGTGGTATAAAAAGTAGGGAGATAAATGCTTATAAAGAATTAATATTGATGAATCTATCTGCGCAAAATCACACTTGCCTATGCATACGCACATATGCATACACATATGATATATATATATATGTATATATATATATGTATGTATATGTATATATATATATATATATATATATATATATATATATATATATATATATATATATATATATATATATATATATATATATATATATATATATATATATATATATATGTATACATATATATACATACACACATACATACATACATACATACATACATACATACATACATACATATATACGTATATACTTTGATAGAAAGAGAGAGAGATTACAGAACAGACTTACAAAAGTAGTAATAATGGTGACTATATGTGTATATATATATATATATATATGTGTGTGTGTGTGTGTATGTACATGTATATGTGTATATATATACGTGTCTGTGTGCATATGTGTTTATATATATATATATGTGTTTGTGTATATATATATACATACACACTCACACACACACACACACACACACACATATATATATATGCGTACATGCATGCATACATACATACATGCATACATACATACATACATACATATATATATATGTACATGCATGCTTACTTACTAACGTACTTGCATACACAAATTTATATGCGTTTGGAACCAATCACAACAATTTCGGTTCCAATAAATTTGCTTATCAGTTGTTTATGCGATTTATTGTCAAATTTGAAGTTGTAAGTAATTTGTTGTAGTCTTAAGCCGGATATGACCGATATTTCTCAATTGCAGCTCTAATGTCGTAAATATCTCATGAGTGTGGCTTAATTTGTCGAACCAAAACCAGCGTTCTCTACAGAACTTTTCGACAAAAGTTTCATTATGGCATCTACCTAACTTGGATCTTGTGGTACAGTAGCCACCAGATTATGGTTTGACATATATTCCTAACTATCTGTCTGAGCTTGAATAGGCTTAGTTTACCAACATCGTCAATATGAAATACAATTTCACTTTTACAAATCAGTTTCACGCGTTTTTTTTTTTTCAAGAGTAGGGTCTGCGAGAACAGATGGATAAAGCAACGTCCATATTGACTATAACGTAGTTAGTGAGACGGCTAAACTGATCCACTGTGATGATGAAACATTTAGAGCAATCAAATCTATTTCCTAATATCTTTGTTATTGGATGTAATATTTCTTCGAAAATCAATGATATTTCTATCTGCCGTATCTGTTCTGGATATTTGTATTCTGAAATCAAATTCCACCACCTAGATAGTATCCTATCAATAGTAAGGTCATTGCAGAATACTACCGTGTAGCCAAATGGGAAATAGAGACGATTGAATGAAAGTAATATATTCTGTTTTAGTTTCTAAGAGCCCTGTGTAGCCGAAGTATACCGTAATATTTCCAATATATATGTGTGCATATCTATCTATCTATATATAGATATATAGATAGATAGATATGCACTCTTATTTTTACTGGTTCATTTGGTCTTCGTCTTCGCTAATCGTGCCATGCGGACATTTATTGTGGTTTTAGAGTCAGGATTTGACTGCTATTTTTTCAGCGTGGTGGTATCTCTTGATACCCTGTATGATAATTTTAAATAATTATTGCCTTTGATGGTTTTTATTCCCTTGCTGACCACTTGATAAGATCAATATTTTAAATATCGATCTTATCCTTATTTATATAAATATATATAGATATATGTGGTTTGGAATCAGTAGTTCTTTGACTGCTATTTCTAAATTTTCAGTATGTTGGAGAAGCAACTCAAGCTAATCCCTGTATATTTATGATGATAAATAGTTTTACCGATAAAGATTTTTTCATACTGAACTATTTGGCAAAATTGTTAATTATTAATTCTATTACTAATTGACGATTCCCTGCCCTTATTCCTGTATATTATATATAT
>NC_068983.1:156856851-156859059 GCF_001194135.2 Octopus bimaculoides
TATATATACACGCATATATACTATGAAAGCAGAAAAAAAAAATTTCACATCTAGCTCATACTCTAATTGTGCTCAACAATTGTTCCATTAAGATAAACATCATAGATGTAAAACTATATAATCGTGGTACAAAGTTAATCATTTTAATTAAATCAAAAAGCTATGTTTAGCAAAACCAACAGGAATATTTATTCTAAATATGTTGCTCTGAAAGATTATTTTAGCCTGTTTCTACAGAATCGCCTCTCTTGGAATCTGATTAGACAGCTAAGCAGTTAGAAAAGGACCAACCAAACGTTCTATGCTAACAATACTGTCCTTATAGCTTTGGTTTACTTGAAGGGAAAATTTCTTGTCCACTTTAAACCGTCATGAAAAAGCCTTTACAAGTTGAAATATGTGTACATATATTTATATCCAAACCTTGGAATAAAACATGTGCAATTGTTTATATACATAAATTTAGAATGCTTAACTGGATTTGAAACTTCACTCTATACTTTATATTGTTCATTAGTTATGCATCTGCAATTTCCGAAGAAAGAGTAAACAATCATACTACACAGCTACTAAGTGAACGATGCAAAAAAATAAACAATAAATTAATTATTAGAAAATTTCTATATTAGGGATTAAACATATAGAAGTTGATCCATACTATTACTAGTATTCGGACACACGTCACACTCAGAATTGTGAGTATGTGTATGTGTGTGCCTGTGTGTGTGCGTGCGTGCGTGCGTGTGTGTGTGTGTGTGTGTGTGTGTGTGTGTGTGTGTGTGTGTGTGTGTGTGTGTGTGTGTGTGTGTGTGTGTGTGTGTGTGTATACAGACCTTGAAATTACTTCCAATACATATGTACATCCATACATTTGTGTGTATGTGTACATTTATCTTAACCGAAGGATTACTAAGACAGGTTTTCGATCAAGTACTCAATACCATTCTTAATAGTTTTACGAGAACACATTTATAAGTGTTCTGTGAGATTCTGTGAGATCCTGTGATCTATATGTCTTTCTCAGAAATATTAGCTTTGTATTAAATGAAATGTTTATGATCGATAATCGACTCTCGATCGATGTCTAGTTTAGCCAAGAGCTGACCTCTCGCTTTGTAGCGCGCGCTCTAGTATAAACAAATATTAATGTATTTTGATTGGATATAAGTGGTGTATATTTTAAAAGAGATGTAACCGTGAGTTCGTGATGTGCATGCTTGTCTAAAAAAATATGGACGGCTGAAAAGCAATGACACGGCCTTAATCGGGGATTGACTTGTTTAGCTGCATGCTTATTGCTTGTTCCATAGCTCACATACTAGAATTCATTGAAAGAAAATAGAATAAAATATCGAAAGAAATAAAATAATATATCAAATATAATTTGACCAGAAGCTAAGTAAATAAGAGAGAGTTGTTACAGGAGACTAATGATAATGGTTTTTTTAAAACTAGAAACAACACAAAAATGTGAAAACAAAACAAAGGCTGAACGAACTGCTTTAAATTAGACGTTTATTGATCTTACTTACAGTAATAAGGAAGCCAAAGATATTCTATCTTGGCATCAATAACACATACGGTAACAGTGCTCCAAAAATGGAGAGAAGAAAAACCAAATAGATATCCTTTTTATACAAATTTGCTAAATTAATACAAATGGCTTACAAAGTAGACACGAATATATATATATATATATATATATATATATATATATGTATGTATGTATGTAGGTATGTATGTATGTATGTATGTATGTATGTATGAATGTATGTATACATATAGAAAGCTATAAAAAGAGGGCAATTTTGTTGTTAATGTTTTTGCTCAGTGTTCTTGTTATTAATTTTAGCTTTCTTGTCCGTTTGGTTTTGATTATTTGTGTGTTTGGTTTTTCTTTTTTGCTATTGTTGTTCGTGGTGTTGGTAATTTTTTTGTATTTTTCCTTCTTTGGTATTGCTTTATTTTGGTTGGACTGGGTATTTTTTTTTTTCGTCCATGATTTCAGTAAATTACTAACTAAATTGTTTGATTAGTTGACGAAGATCGTTTCTCTTCTGCATTTTTGTTTTGCTTCTTTCTTACTCCCTCTCTCTTTCTCTCTCCCCCACACGCACACACACTCGTACAAATGCACATACTCTAATGTAGACACGCTGTCTCCTGCCTCTCTCTCTCTCTCTCTCTCTCTCTCTCTCTCTCTCTCTC
>NC_068983.1:156859215-156861253 GCF_001194135.2 Octopus bimaculoides
ATATATATATATATATATATATATATATATATATATATATATATATATATATAAACATACAAACATATATTACACATATACACTGTATATCTATTGTATATATAGATGCACTCACACACACGCACACAAACATATATATGTGCACAAGTGAATACATCACCGGAGTGATAAATAGTTGATTATTAAAATAGATAAGTATATAGGTGGATAAAATATGAGACGGTGGTAGAATGAGACCGACAGATAGACAAACTGACGGACACAAAATCCGACAGCTAAACAGAGACTGTAGACATAAATAAACAAATAGGGCTCCATTCACCACTGACACTGCTTACAGCTGTCAGTTGTATCTGCCAACGTCTCGTATTTGCAACTTATAGGTGGAACCAATGAGATTCACCTGTCTTGTAACGATGACACTGATAAGGCACAAACTTTATCACTTCGGCAACAGACCGAAATATTGATTCCTAGCATAGGCATAATGCCACAACTCGTGGTTACTTAATTTAACAACGTAGGAAAACTACAGTCATCCCCAAATGGGATTTGAAATCAGAACTTAAAGAGAAAGGGAATCACTGAGATGTGATGTCTACTTTTTGCTAAGATCAGTGTTCTAGTGAGAATAGAGACGTAATCCCAAAATTGTGTCAAAAGACAAGGATTTTTTTCTTGTCTCCTTTTATGCTTATTAGCATATCTTGAGATTAGTCCACATTATGTTTAGTCAGCCACTTTATTTAATGGGATTGTATGATATTCAAGTTTTTAGAAAGGCGAGAATATTGTATGTCCCAACTTCCACTATTCTGTTACAAGTGTCTTGTGGATACAATTATATATCGGGAAGAACTTTCTATGATGTTTGCTTAGATTTTTCAGAAACACTATAATAGTTTGTAGATAGAAACTAGCTCCATAGAAGCCGCATGTCGAATGGCTGGGAAACGGCCAAAGTTTCCAAATACAAAGGGATTTTTTTGTTATTGCATTTTGTATAAAGTTGGCAGTTCATTTATAGCTATATAGCCAAAAGTAGACAGAGCCAGGCTGAATGTTTTAAAAAGTTTCTTTTGCAATCACAAGGTCCCAAGTTCGATCGCTCTGTGTGGTACACTGGTCAAGTGTCTGTGGCTCTTATAACGGTCCAACTTAAGCCCTGTCGGCGACATTGGATTGATGGAAAATATGCAGTATCATATCTGATAGACTACGTGTCCTTCAAAGTGACAACCTTGTACATACACTGTGACGAGGTGATTCTCCTCTGAGTATTACATTAATGGTACGGTTGTTTGTGAGATACTCAGCTACTTTAGCACAAATTCAATGAGTAAGTGGGTAATTCAGTTGTGCGAACAACTAGATTTTCGTCGTCGAAATCTACGGAGAACCATTTACTTTAACTACATTGCTTTACTAAATCAGTACCGCATTTTCATCTCATTAATCTTTATACGTAGCAAATAGAGAACCGAATTATAAATATCAGTCTATAATTAAAGAAATGTAAATAATCCAAAAATTCCCAATGAGTTTCATTATTCCAACTTGTGCTTAACTTCATTTGGAAACCCTAATCCGTTCTGTCATCCTTCTGATTTCACTTTCAAGGTTGGTATGCAGCAAAACATCCAGTTGTTAAATGATACGGCATACGACATCAACAAAAAAGCAAACCTTTTAGTTGAATGATGAGTTCGACGAATACATTATTGGATTGGAAGATGTTCGTTACTTATTTTTTGTTCCAAACACTGCCAAAATAGTTTCTTCGTAGGATTTATGTGGGTAGCGGGTTACGACCTGTAACCTTATGTATCTACAAGCTTTCAATAGTCTTTCAAGAGTTTAAAATCCTCCTCATAATCTTTCTTGTCCCTAAGAGACAAACTTTCCGTAGAAGCTCTACAGGACCTGCTATTCCAAACTCCTTCAATCATTTGTCTATATCTTTACTTACAGTTCCCAATTCAACAGTTACTACAGGCACAATCTTCACAGCTTTCATATATAAATTCTTGCAATTTCA
>NC_068983.1:156861263-156866715 GCF_001194135.2 Octopus bimaculoides
CGGGTTACGACCTGTAACCTTATGTATCTACAAGCTTTCAATAGTCTTTCAAGAGTTTAAAATCCTCCTCATAATCTTTCTTGTCCCTAAGAGACAAACTTTCCGTAGAAGCTCTACAGGACCTGCTATTCCAAACTCCTTCAATCATTTGTCTATATCTTTACTTACAGTTCCCAATTCAACAGTTACTACAGGCACAATCTTCACAGCTTTCATATATAAATTCTTGCAATTTCAAATTTTAAGGGATTTTTGGGGTCTTTATCAATTTTTTTCTTTTGCTTTTCATCTTCTTTCTTTACAATCCTGGAATCAATCGGACATGATGGATCAATTAGTAAGCAACTTCGCTTTTCCTTGTCTATTATTGTTATGTCCAATCTATCATTTTCTAGCTTCTTATCGTTTGAACAGAAAAATCCCATAAAAGTTTGCATTTTTCCGATTCCATGTATCACCAGCTTCAAATCCCCATTTCTGATGAGGTTTCCAGTCTACAACTTTCTAACTTAGTCATGCCTCCATTTGTGATATTCTTCCTGCAACACTGTAAGACATTTTGTAATATTGCGTGCCAAAGTTTCAGTCGTAATTCCACAGACTCTACATTTTCCTGACACCTTCTCCCATTATACATATTTTCTTAAGTTGTTTGTTTTTATCTCCTGATCTTGAGCTGCTACAATTAGGTTCACTGTTTCTTTTTTAATTGTTTTTTTCTTAAGCAAGCCCAGGACTTGATTAACAAAGGGCAATTACTATCATTATTATTATCATTATTATTATTATTATTATCATCATCATCATCATCATTGGTTACATAGCTGTTACATCGCTAGTAAGTTTCTCTATTTATGTTTTCAAAAGTTGTTATTTGTTTAAATTTTGTTACATAACAATAGGCGTAGGAGTGGCTGTGTGGTAAGTAGCTTGCTTACCAACCACATGGTTCTGGGTTCAGTCCCACTGCGTGGCACCTTGGGCAAGTGTCTTCTACTATAGCCTCGGGCCGACCAAAGCCTTGTGAGTGGATTTGTTAGACGGAAACTGAAAGAAGCCCGTCGTATATATGTATATATATATATATATATATATATATGTGTGTGTTTATGTGTGTGTGTGTGTGTGTGTGTGTGTGTGTGTGTGTGTGTGTGTGTGTGTGTGTGTGTGTGTGTGTGTGTTTGTGTGTCTATGTTTGTCCCCCCCAACATCGCTTGACAACCGATGCTGGTGTGTTTACGTCCCCGTAACTTAGCGGTTCGGAAAAAAGAGATCGATAGAATAAGTACTAGGCTTGCAAAGAATAAGTCCTGGGGTCGATTTGCTCGACTAAAGGCGGTGCTCCAGCGTGGCCGTAGTCAATTGACTGAAACAAGTAAAAGAGTAAAGAGTAAAGAGTAACATGTTAAGGTCACCAGAATCACATAGGACTGATTGCTTTAGTTATTTTCACCTATTTTGGAGCAAAAATTAGAAAAGAAAATTTGGACATTTTGCTTTGAAAATATTTTTAAAAAATCATGGCGTTGGTTGGCTTAGCTAGTTTACTAGACAGCTAAGTGAGAGAAAAAAATCTAAGAGTTGCAGTACACTTCAGACTCCCACGCCCTTGCCCCTCACATGGAAAAAAAACTCCACTCTTCAAGTCAAAGTCCAAAGATCTACATTACTGTTATTAAGGTAGACAACAGTATCAGAAGGGAGGGAAAATATCAACGTTGATTGTTCAAAGTTCAACCGATATAGAATGTGACTACAACAATGGATGGAGCAGCAGCACCTGCACGCGGCAACTAAAAGTATCAACGGTAGCAGCGGAGGTGGCAACAACAACAACAATAACAACAACCACAACAGCAGCGACACCAGCAGCAACAATACGAAACAATAGCAATAATGAAGACGAGAAACACAGTGATAAGAGAAATATTACGTTTATAAAAACGTTGGTGAGGGTAGCAGCCAAATCAGTGCACTCTGTCCTACTGTCAGTAAGTGATAAGGAGAGGCGACTCAGACAGAGAAATAAAACAACTCGTCTGTCTCACAAGACAGCAGCCCTTGATTTTAGACAGAAAAGAGGCATAGCGCTTGACACCTGAATGTCATTAATTGCACACGGCCCATTAATAGTCCACGTTGGTATTCTGTAGAAGATTAATGGTGGGAAAATGCAATGATTGTCTCGAAGAATCTCTTGGTGGCGATGGAAATCGAGTGGCCTGTTTAGGACTGGATAATTCCTAGAAATTCCTAGCCTGTCAGTGCTACCGGGGGTCGGGGTGCGCTGTCGGTTCGAAATAAGCTCAACAGTTATTGGGGGTGTGGTACCAAGCGTATTCTAAATGCGCGCAAAGTAACGTTACTATTATGCAAGTGCTCACCTTGTGCCCGAGTATTACTGATTAGTGAAGTTATATCGAGCATTTGCTATAGAATGTTGGACAGATTCTGCTATCACCTGTGTAGAGGACGAAGACTCTGTAGAGGACGGAGACTCTGTAGAGGGCAAAGACTCTGTAGAGGACGAAGATTCTGTAGAGGACGAAGACTCTGTAGAGGACGAAGACTCAGTAGAGAATATCCTGCGGTATTCGGTTTCATTTCTTTACCTTTAGAGTTCAAGTCCCGTTGAGGCCGACTTTGCCTTCGTCGCATCGAGTTAATGAAATAAGTACCAGTCAGGAATTAGGATTGGCTTTAATGGTGGATATATGTCACACCTTAAATGTGTAGTTTTGCGTATGTTAGAAATCATTACATTTACGAAGGTAGTGAGCGAAAGGATTCATGGAATTTTAAACCAAAGGCATCACCTCGTTTACTTACATCCATTTCCGTCTTAATTCAAATCCACTTGAAGCTGTCGTGGTTTTTTTTTTCTTTTTAGGTTCGATAATATAAGTTTTAGTTTAGCACCGCTCTAGATATAAAGGTCAAGTTCTTGAGTCATAATGTGCGACCTTGTATCTATGGTAAAAATTATTATTATGGTATCAGAATTTGGTGTGTTGTATAAACAGCGGGGTGCCGATCTTAATAATGCATAATTCAGTCATGTTTCTTAGCATTCGTTTCAAATTCACATAAAGATGAGATAAATTTTACCTTCTATTTATCCATGACTGCTAAAATATATACCAGTCAAGCACTGAGTCAATGATAGCTTTAAACATCCTGTCCGTAAATATTTGTGGCCATGTGCCAAAGCTAGAAATCTTTATCGTTAATACAGGTTGGCTGAGAGATGTATATCTTCGTCATTGTTATTATAACCTGTCGAAACTTGAAAAATTTAACGATAAAGAAATGGCTTGGCGTCTAGCCATTTACGCCGAAGATACTTCGCAGCTCACTTTAGTGATTAATATATACCTATCATAAAGCCTTGGAATATTTCCACCCTGATTTTAATAGTACACATATTTTATTCTTCATATGCTCGATTTTTTTTTTGCGTAAAGGTTACATGCATGTGGCAGACCTGTTTAACTGCTTATTTTTTCATACCTCTAAGTTAGAATAATCGTTGGAGATGGCCAAGACAGTAAAATAACAATGTATATGCTTTAAACATAAACAGAAGGTACTTTAAATATGTTAAATTCAAAATACAATCATGATTGTTAGATTATCTTTCTTTTTACTTCTTGCTTTGGTTTTCTAATAAAATTAGTAACATTAAACTACTGGAATTAGTTTGTTCGATTAGATATTCTTTACAATAGAATAAAGAAGAATATCTCAAAAGTAAGCTAAAAGTTTTAATTTGATGCAGATGTCACAGAGAGTTTAGAAAGTAGATATTTAATTTACTTCACACTTCTTTTGTCTCTGGCCATATTCACATACCTCACGAGAAATAGCAGCCCAATCATTCTCAAATCATACTCTACAACAATTTCAAATCGGGCACAAAGGATATGTTTAAAAAAGCAAAAAATGTGACGGTAACTGTATAAATGTCGTCTGTTCGTTTTCATTCTAAGGCTCAAATTTGATCCTCAGTTGCAAATTGATTAATTGCTAAGTTAAAATCAAAATCCATATACAAGGAAACTAAGACACCATGAATAATTAGCTCCCAGGGACAGAATCTCAGTTGCAATGGAAAGACGATTCGATATGCATGTATAAGCCTGCTCCGATTCATATAGGTATAGAGGTTCTGAGTTTAGAACTAAGCAGATGATTTTAGATAAATCTTCCTCTAGATAAAAGCTGATAACTTCTGATATCGAAGAAATTGTGCTCATTACTGCATGCCAATCAATTATTTGGCAACACTGAAATGCTTATTGCTGCTTTCAGGACTGATTAGTGCCAAGTTAGAGCTACTTGTCATGGCCAGAACAATACGAGTTGATGACAATGTTCTCTACAAGGCTAGAATTAATATCAAAATTAATATTATTGTTAGTCGTTTAAGTTTTTTGAAGAATGATGATAGTAATAATTTACCATTCCACATCGCTTATAATTTAACATCAACAATTTCAGAATTAGAGAAGGAATCGGTACTTTTCTAAAGCCATATGCTACTTACCTGATATGTCTCTTGAAACTTGCTCCAGGTAACAATTTTTATGAGAGAGAAATGAGACTATGATATCCGTGCTTTTACCAGAAGCATTAGCAAAATAAATTAAGGGAAATTGCTTCAAAGAGAAATCAAAGCTAAACCGATAAACCAATTCGTAATGATATTTTCTTTAATCTCCGGTAAACAATTTTAAATGTCTGAATTAGTTAATGTCTTTCTTAGAATTCTATATTCTGTTCGTTCCTCTGGAAAAGAAACTCGTATAAATTTTACATCAACCATGTTACTTTGATTTTATTGTTAACTACAGTAACTCATCACGAATTCTTAGATGTTCATTTAGAGTAAACCTTATTAAAACTCTGTTTCGTGTCTATATAAACAACAAAAATAAAAACATAGTGACTTTATTGTCACTACTTTAGCAAAAGCAATGCCATGTTTAGATGTTTTCGCTGGCTCGGTTCTTAGCACCACATATTCAACTAGCCTTGTTGTAGTGTAACCAAAAAACTTACTAACTATATATTAGCTTTGATATTGATTACATACTACCCAACAACTAGTTAACGTTGATAACGTAGCAATAAGACAGTAAGGTAATATATAGTTGATGTGTTAGCAACGTGTACGGAATGTTGAATTTTATATAATCCAAGCAAGGCGCACATTTCGACACATGTTCTTGTATAATGATGCCATATCAGATTATGCCATTAATACTTGTAAGAACAAAGAAAAAAATATATATATTATATCTATGTATGTGATTAACCAAACCTGAAAGGTGCATATATTAGCACTAGCAAAGTTCTCATTATATTGACAAACATGCATTTGTATGTATGTATGTATATATATGTATATATATTTGTATATATATATATATATGTATATATATATATATAT
>NC_068983.1:156866965-156869520 GCF_001194135.2 Octopus bimaculoides
GTGTGTGTGTGTGTGTGTGTGTGTGTGTGTGTGTGTATAGATACACTGTATATATTAGCAGCAAGTCATAAGCCAGGTTATCACAAAATTTCTTCGTCAAATTCTATAACTTAGCAGTAAACACCAATCTATCTATATTTTAGCAAATGTCAACCCCAGTATTTGTTCACAAAATTATATTTTTGTGTCTATAATTTCAACAGTAAGACGACGTCAGTGACGTGCACATTGGCTAAAAAAAAAAAAAAGCAACCTTCATCAATAGTTACGTTAGTGATAATTTCCTATCAATTGGTTACGTTAGTAACAACAAATAGTTGACGTAAACTTTATTGGCTTAAAGAAAACTAAGTTGCAAACACATCGGGTTTTGTGCAAGCAGCAAAATTCCAGCAAACATAGATAAGCTCCCATTTAGAAGTTAATACTGAAGCAATAATGGCTCGTCTTGATTTATTTATTTACTTATACTGTTAGCAACAAGGCGCCAGTAGGCGTCTACTAACCGTATCCAAGTAACTAAGCCAAGTTGCGAACTACGTTACTTTTTAAATTACTCGTCAGTGAATAAAATATATTAAATAATGGATTTTAATGTAATTTGCAGTACATACTTGAAAGTTTTGCTAGAAATTACCAGCCATCATTGTTGTTCTCTTCATTATGGACAGCATCGCCCGCCTGCAAAGATTTCCATTAATGTGTTTTTCAGCAAGTGTTAGTGTACTCGTGTTTATTTTCATTCTTTTAATTCTACATAAGTTTTGTTTTCGTTTATATTTCGTTTATTTTTTGTTTCGGTTCTTAGCTACTTTGTTTTCTTTTCTTTCTAATTGCCAACATAAAGAAGAAAAAAAAAGAAAGAAAGCTGGCCAACAGATTATGTCTACTTACTCATTTCTTATGGGGATTTTTTCTTTTCTTTTTTCATTACTTCATTTTGTTTTGCTTTCTACCTATCTTCTAACTACTGCTATATCTTTTTACCTTTCTATATCTATCCCTGTTAGATTTCCACTTAGTCTTACTTAAGTGCTAGACAATCTCGCAAATAAGAAACGAATTATGAAGATTCAAGCCATTACATGTTTATTCACCGAAAATTGGCCGTTTCGTCGTTGGAATCACTTTGAATCAGTTTTAAGTGGTACCGGCTACGTTTTTCACATCTTTACCATCATCATCGTCGTCGTCATCCTTATCGTCGTGAGAATCATCGTCGTCGTCGTCGTCGTCATCATCATCGTCATCGTCATCGTCGTCGTCGTTGTCATCGTTGTTGTTGCTGTCGTAGTTGTAGCTGTGGTTGCTGTTGCTAGTATCATAATATTTTCAATGTTTCCTTCTATATGATCGATGTACTTGCTTTCTCGCTTTCTCACTCTGTGAATTTCCATTAGTTACCTGAAATGCAATAAAAAGAAGGAAAAAAAAGACGAACATAGAATACACTTTGCCGAGCTCTCAAACGCATGAGTGTCATCGATGCGGTGGTGACGTTGTATTTGTTATCTGTTGAAGCTCTCGAGGTTATTGCTATCGTTCTGGTTCGTATTGTTGTTGTTGATCTTGTTGTCTTGTTGAGATCGTTTTTGTTGTTTCTAATACTGATGGTGATGTTGATGCCGTTTTCTTTTTTTTTTTGTATTTCATTATTTATATATACCTACTAGCTAAGAGTAGATTTTATTGGCTTAAGACTTTCATGAATTTGGCAGAATATTTATTAATCGTCTACAGTCCCCTATTTGTTAAACGTACTAAGCTACAGAAATAAGACATGTATAGTAGCCGTCATAAAAGAAAATAATGTACACTCGTTTAAATATGTTGTCATGAGAATAACTAACTTTGCAGTTCTTGTCAAAAAAAATGAAGGCAAGCTTATTACGACCGACAATACTACTACTACTACTACTACTAATAATAATAATAATAATAATAATAATAATAATAATAATAATAATAATAATAATAATAAAAGGAGGCATGGGTCTTATCTAACTCGGAAACTACTATAAAACATCCACTGTAAGATGAAAATATAGCAAATAAAAAACAATAGGAAATAAATATATATTGTTACAAAACACGAACAAATTTTTTTTTTGTCTTCAACGAAAGCAACAAATACAAATCAGAAATGGGAGACAGAAATGACAGGCATTTGTGAGCTAAAAGGTGAAAGAACACCAGGAATTATGATGGAAGCAACCAATCTAGAAAACAAGTATGGCTATACACTTCCATGCTAAAATGATGGTAAGAAAAGCTCTCACATGACCATTGTTTAGAAAAAACACAGCGACAGAGCGGGAATATGGAAACAAGAGGCAACCAAAATACTCAACACTGGATGAGAAGGGTAGGACTTCAAACTTGTATGAGCGGCTGCTGTGTGGTAAGTAGCTAGCTTACCAACCACATGGTCCCGGGTTCAGTCCCACTGCGCGGCATCTTGGGCAAGTGTCTTCTACTATAGCCTCGGGCCGACCAAAGCCTTGTAAGTGGATTTGGTAGACGGAAACTGGAAGAAGCCCGTCGTATATATGTAT
>NC_068983.1:156869634-156872081 GCF_001194135.2 Octopus bimaculoides
ATATATATATATGTATGTATGTGTGTGTGTATGTTTGTATGTGTGTGTTTGTCCCCCCAACATCGCTTGACAACCGATGCTGGTGTGTTTATGTCCCCGTAACTTAGCGGTTCGGCAAAACAGATCGATAGAATAAGTACTAGGCTTCTAAAGAATAAGTCCTGGGGTCGATTTGCTCGACCAAAAGGCGGTGCTCCAGCATGGCCACAGTCAAAAGACTGAAACAAGTAAAAGAGTAAAAGAGTAAAGCTCTGCCACCAAAGCACTTCAGAATATATGTGTTGGTCAGTAACAATAACACACATTGTCTCCAGCTGCTCACAATGAAACACTAGAACTGGTGATTACGCCAGCGTCATGAAGAACCAAAACAAGACAAGTATTACGAATAATAACAACAAAAGAGTTATGTTTAAAAGTAGTTATATTTTGTAAATGTACACAAAGGAAAGATGTCCGCTTATGCCATCGGTTCACACAGACAAGAAGAACAAGCTAATTGACGGATATTGCTGTCAACCAATATCAAAAACGAGCCCTAACCCTAAGTAATATATCAATCGCAACAGACGATAATACATCTCTCAAAAAATTGGGAAAATATCAAACTATAAAGATCTTGAAATAGAGATAATCAGAATAGTGACTAAAACTTATCGATTCAAATCGCCCTTTTTAGGGCGAATCCCCATTTGTGATTGTCGATTGTCCTCGTCAACGTCTGCTTAACTAAACTGTTAATCCAATTTCTGTAGGCTTTGCGATCTGGGAAAGATGCGTTCAGCTTCAAGTAACAAGATCCCTCCCAAATATGTCTATCTTGTTTGACCATACAAGTTATAAGTCTGTAATCTATGTAGCTGACCATTTCTATTTGTGGACAACCTACTCTATCCTTATCTACTAGCCCGCAGAATACCCTAACTAGATACAATCTGAAGACACAATACGGGTCTTCTATGTCCTTATTAGCATATTTGGGAAATCAAGTTCATATCTTAGAAACTTGGAGACAACAATAATTCCTCAAATTTTGGGGCAGAGGTATAGTCGATTATATTATATTATATTAATCTCGACGTTCAAGTGTTACTTATAGTATCAACCCCGAAAGAATGAAAAGCAAAGTCAACTTTAAAGTTGACCTCAGAAGATAAAAACAGAAGAAATGCCGCGAAACATTTTGTCTGGTGTACTAATGATACTACCTGTTTCCCACCTTAATAATGATGATGATGATGATGATAATAATAATAATAATAATAATGATAATAATAATAATAATAATAATGTATTTGTCAGGAAGCTGACAAATACAAACAAGAAATCATACTACCTAACAAAGAAGAAGAAGAAGAAGAAGAAGAAGAAGAAGAAGAAGAAGAAGAAGAAGAAGAAGAAGAAGAAGAAGAAGAAGAAGAAGAAGAAGAAGAAGAAGAAAAGCTTTAAAACAAATGAAATCCAAACTAAAACTAGAACAGCAACAGACCATGATAAAATGATGGCAAGAAAAGCCCCTACATGGTAAATACTGGGCTAAACTAAATGCAAAAGAGATAGACAGGGAAAAATCCCAGCAATGGTTGAGAAGCTCAGGACTCAAAGCAGAGACTGAAGGATTTTTAATTGCTACACAAGACCAAAGCCTCCCCACCAGAAATTACTAAAAACATATAACGAAAAGAAACATAACAAGTAACTGCAGAATATGTGGCAATGGGCAAGAAACAATAAATCATATTATCTCTGGCTACCCAGTCCTGGCTAAGAAGGAATATATTCACCGACACGACAGTGCTGGAACCTATATACACTGGAAACTATGCCAACACTATGGAATAACAACAGAAAAAAGATGGTATAAACACACGCCAGAAAAGGTCACAGAAAACGAGAAAGCAACCGTACTCTGGGATATGCCAATACACACATATACAGAAATTAAGGCCAATAGACCAGATATAGTTGTCAAAGATCATGCAGGAAAAAAATGCTTTCTAATTGATGTATCAATACCAACAGATGACAACGTTTCCCTAACAGAAATGGAGAAACTTTCAAAATACAAAGACCTGGAAATAGAGATAACTCGAATGTGGAATCTAAAAACAGAAACAATTCCTATCATAGTAGGTGCCTTAGGTATAATAAAAAAATATTCAGACAAATACATAACAAAAACACCAGGACTTACAAATATATATAACATACAGAAAATTGCACTACTGGGTACTGCACACATTCTACGCAAAACACTTTTAATACAGTAAACATAAGAGCACCACAGCAAACCACAGCACATACCCAAGGCGCACAGAGCTGCGCTCGGTAGTGAAGTGAAAGCACGTTATAAAAATAAAACTACTGAATAATGATAATAATAATAATAATAATGATGATGATGATGATGATGATGATGATGATAATCACTAATATTTTGTGATGAT
>NC_068983.1:156876584-156881525 GCF_001194135.2 Octopus bimaculoides
CAGAAATTAAGGCCAATAGACCAGATATAGTTGTCAAAGATCATGCAGGAAAAAAATGCTTTCTAATTGATGTATCAATACCAACAGATGACAACGTTTCCCTAACAGAAATGGAGAAACTTTCAAAATACAAAGACCTGGAAATAGAGATAACTCGAATGTGGAATCTAAAAACAGAAACAATTCCTATCATAGTAGGTGCCTTAGGTATAATAAAAAAATATTCAGACAAATACATAACAAAAACACCAGGACTTACAAATATATATAACATACAGAAAATTGCACTACTGGGTACTGCACACATTCTACGCAAAACACTTTTAATACAGTAAACATAAGAGCACCACAGCAAACCACAGCACATACCCAAGGCGCACAGAGCTGCGCTCGGTAGTGAAGTGAAAGCACGTTATAAAAATAAAACTACTGAATAATGATAATAATAATAATAATAATGATGATGATGATGATGATGATGATGATAATCACTAATATTTTGTGATGATAATATTAACGATGAAAGGATGGTGTTGGAACCTCCCTATGCTCTGATTGTTAATGCCACAATAAAAACACTGGTAACTGAGCAACCTGATAATCGCTGCCTCATATGAGTGACAATGGAAAAACACAATATTGTGAATAACGGCGGTAATGAAACTGAAAACCTAGATGGTGATAGTGTTGCACCCGGAAAGCTCAGAGATACTGGTCCGACTCCAGCCTGTCGTTATCCAGCAAGGGACCAGCACAAACGGCGTAGATGAAACACTCAAGCCAATGCAGTTTGTCATGGAGTGTTATTACCTGAACAACCCCGTAGACGAAAATGGTGTTCATCTTAGGGGATACCGACAACATATGTATGATCAATGAAAAGAAAGAAGATTGTTTCAACTCACGGAACAGAGATTATGTGATCAAGCCAGAGCAATAAGAAGAAATCGTTGATTCACAGAAGTAGAGCTTGAATGTATCAAAAAGCGAGTATTGGAAAACAGCAGCAGAGGAAACGATGAAAATAGAGTTCCTAGTGATAAAAGTAATCTCATAGCAGAAAACAGATATGAAATCTCAAATAAGCCACAGGAAAGGAACAGTGATAGCTTGCTCGATGAGAGACATGTAGATGGTTTGGAAGAAGAAAATAAAATTAATGGTGACATGACAGATGGGCAAAAGACGATCTAAGACAGGATAAAGGCAAGGATACGGGAGAACGATAGCGACATTATTTGCTACCTTAAAAGTTTGATCGTTGGAAATTGACCCAGGAAACAAAAAATGTGAATGAAATTCTGAAATGCATCAGAACACAAAACATCACAGAAACAAACAATTTGATCAAGGCAGCAAGTATTGCTGTAGCAGAAAATGTGGGTGCTGATGTCAAGAAAAAGAAATGTAATGGGAGTGACAAAAGAAAAGATCCATGGTGGGAAAGACGAATGTAGGTAGAGTTAGATATGCTTTCGAAAGACATTTTTGTGTTAGACCGAAAAAAGAAGTGGGAGCTTAAAAGTGAACAGAAATACAGGACACTGAACAGGAAGTATGGTATTGAAAGAAAGGGTGTGAAAGTGGTAATGGAGGAACTGAAACAGCGCCTCGTTGCAAAGAAAGCAAAGATGGTAAGATACAACTCCAAAATGAGTGGGTACCAGCAGAATAGGTTATTCAGAGTAGATCACAAGTGATTCTACAAAGAAATAAATAAGGAGTGTACAGATGAAAAGTTGATACCAGATAACATTGAAAGTCAAAGGTTTTGGTGACATGTGGAGTAAAGACAAGGAGCACAAGAAGGATGCTGAATGGTTGCAAGAATTGAAACAAACAGTGGTCTGTCCACAACAGGCAGAACTAGACATTTCAGTTAGGGAAGTGAAGGAAATTAGCAAAAAAAAATGAGCAACTGGAAGGCCCCGGCACCAGATGAAGTCCAAGGCCACTGGATCAGGAAATTTGGTGAATGTCATGCACGAATAGCTGCACAGCTCAACACCCTGTTAATTACCGACCAAGTAACACTAGAATGGTTCACAATGGGTAGTACAGTGCTGTGCTTGAAAAACATCGAAAAAGGCAATACGGTAGACAATTGCACACCGATATCCTGCTTGCCACTTATGTGGAAATTATTGACTGGAAGATTCAAAGTACGGACATCTGGAAAAAAATGGAGTCCTGCCACGTGAGCAGAAGGAATGCAAGTGTAAGTGTAGAGGTACCAAGGATCAACTCCTGGTAGACAAAACTGTACTTAGAGATAGCAGGAGAGAAACTAACTAAACCATGTCATGGATCGATTATCGTAAGGCGTATATGATCCCACATTCTTGGATTATGGAACGTGTGAACCTATTTGATATTGCATCGAATGTTGAGCGATTGCTTGGAAAAAGTAAGGCGAAGTGGTAGACGGAACTGACAGCATATGGAAGAAGTTTAGAGACAATAGAAACCAGGAGAGGCATCTTCCAAGCGGACTGCCTGTCCCCACTGATCTTTGCACTGTGCTTGATACCACAAACACTAATTCTAAGGAAAGCAAATGCTAGGTATGTATTCAAAAGCCGCCAACAAAAAGTCAACAACTTGCTATTCACAGATGACCTCAAACTTTATGGTAAAGATGAAGCCCAAGTCAGTTACCTTGTTGATACGGACTGAAAAAGTGTAGTGTGTTAGTCTTGAACAGAGGCAAAATCAAATGTATGGACGGGCTAGCGATACTGCGGGGAGGTTATGAATCAGATAGAAGAGACGGGCTATAAGTACTTGGGGATATTGGAAATGGATAAATTGATGGAGAAAGAAATGACAGAATAATTTAAGGTGGAGTACAGAATAAGATTGAAGCTATCAACACCTAGGCGGTTTCACTACTTAGATATTCAGCAGGGGTAATCGCATAGACAGCAGACGAACTAAACAGCTTAGACAGAAAGACAAGGAAGTTGCTGACTAGATATGAGATACCCCACCCAAACAGTGATATAGACAGACTGTATGTACCAAGAAAAAGAGGGGGAAGAGGAAATATTGGATGCGAATACAGCATTAGAGCAGAAGACAACATAGTATCGTATGTAGAAAATGCCAAAGAACAACTGTTATTGGACATAAACGAGTGAAGTGAAAGCACGTTATAAAAGTAAAACTACTGAACAATAATAATAATAATAATAATAATAATAATAATAATGAGAATAATGAGAATAATAATAATAATAATAATAATAATAATAATAATAATAATAATAATAATAATAATAATAATAATAAGCTTCATTTTGTCATGAAGCAGAGCAAAAGATTTGTTAGTAACTTCGTGCATAGCACCTAGTTTGAACAACATGATGGAAGTGCAACAACTGTTGTGGCAAAGAAGATGAGATCCATGCCAAAGGAAAAAGTGTTTGAACAATTGGCTCATAGGTGGGAACAAAACCTCTGCAAGACAAATATGTGGCCCTTAGCAAACAATCTGATGTAGACCAGAAAAACAGTCACCAGTGGCTACGGAGCTCAGTTCGAAAGGCAGAGACCGAAGGCTTTATCTTAGCTGCTCAAGATCAGAACTTATTGACCCGGTACTATAAAGTCAATGTAATGAAAAATGGAGTAGACACAAAATGCCGATTCTGCAAAGATGAGATTGAAATAATGAACCACTTACTCTCTGGGTAAAATGTTTTAGCACCTGTAGAGTATAAATCAAGACAAGACAGAGTTGGCCAATATCTACACTAGTTAATATGTCGGTATTGTAGAATCAATCTGCTGCTGACAAATGATACAAGCACAGCTCGTAAACTGTAACTGAGAGAGAAACTGTAACGATTCTTTGGGGTTTTCTAGTACATGCACACCGGACTATCAAATCTAATAAACAAGTTAGTGCTATGAAAGCCCAAAACAATAAAGCCTATTTATTGATCGACATGAGCATATCTTGTGGTCATAACATTTCGACAAAAGAATTTGAGAAGCTCAGATGATTTAAAGATTTGCTGATTGAAATCGAAAACATGTGGTATCTCAAAACGGTTACAATACCAGTAATTGTAGGAGTATTTAGAATGATCAAAAAAGGAACTGAAAATTATTTGAGGACTATCCCTTGCTTACCATCCATGTAAGAAGTACAAAACATTGTTTTAACTGATACGTCACACCTATTGAGAAGAGCATTGTCGCTGGAAATTTTCTTTCCCTCTCTTCCTCTATTTTCTGCTTTCGTTTGTTTTCCTTTTTTAATAATTTTTTCGTCTTTCCTTTTCCTTTCTTTCTTCTCCTTTATTATTATTTTTTTTATTTTTTGTCTATCACACGACTTTGTAAATTAAGCAATCTGGTGTGTTTATTTTGATGGCCTACCAATATATACAGTGAGTATCTTAGCCCTAAGTCTCGGGAAGACACTTGCCAAAAAATGGAAACAAAATTGAAACAAGGGAGTAATGATTATAATAACAACAACAACACAAATTTACCAAAGGGAAATCACTATTAGATTCAGCACGGATTTACCGAAGAAATCAATACGAAATTCGGCTTAGAAAAATGTGCCAAAGCAAGGTTGAAGAGAGAAAAACTGGATCTATTTTAAAACGGGGGCCACAGTATTTTCTTAACGAAACACTTTGAAACTTGGAACACTGGTAGAATGTGTCATATAAAACATCTTTTTCTCTTAGTCTTCTTAAAAAAAAAAAGAAATCCCTAAGTTATTCCATGTTAAAGTTGTCGTATTTCTGTAATTTCAACCAATCACTGACGTCCATTCAGTCGATATACATTAAGTGACGACTACATAAACAAACGATTCTGAAACAATTCTATCGGTGATAAAATTATTATTTCCTTGTCAAAAAATGGCTGAAGCATATTGGCAGTAGCTAATAAACCTTTCTATTATAGGGTTAGGGTTAG
>NC_068983.1:156881535-156886977 GCF_001194135.2 Octopus bimaculoides
GAAAAAAGCAAATTTAAAATGAAAAAAAGCAAATTTAACGAAGGAAAACGAACACACGTGTTGCCTCTCTGCAAATGTCAGAAGTTATGGAGATTAAATACGCTTTACACCGCTTAATCAGCCAAAGGAGTAAATGTAAACAACTGAATACTTGTCAGTGATTGGTTGAAATTATCGAAATAAGACAATTTTTTACATGAAATAAATTCGAATACAAAAATATTTTTCTGTTCTATAACACAAAATAGATAAGTATACGAAGTTTGAAAGTCTTTCGGTACCAAAAACACTACGTAAAACATTAATGAAAACTGTGGCCCCGTTTTAAAATAGATCCGAAAAACTAATTAAGACAACAATATCATACTAGATAAAGAATCTGAAATAACAGGACTAGACCAAGGCTAGGCATACAAATACTTAATAATTGATGAACCAAAAGTCAAAGAAGGGATATTATATATATATATGAATTAGATTACTTCTTAAAACAGAGCTATATTAAAATATATATAGTATTAAGCATCAATACTTTGCTGTCAGAAATATGTTCCAGTTTTAATATTAATTGGGCGCAAAATGAACAAGTAAGTGTAAACAGGAAAACATGAAAAATAATGACTGTGCACACCCAGGAATTGAAGGCGATAGAGGCCTTATGCAACTAGAAAACAATTACAAAATATCCGCGACAAGACTATAAAATTATCTAATTCAGAAACAAGGAAAATTGACGCAAAACATGGTAAGTTCTTTGGAAATGACAAAATAACCATAATCTGGGATATACCATAACCAACAAACAGGGAAGATAAGGACAATCGACTAGATAATGTGACGAAGGACAATGAAGAAATAAGCGTCCCATTTCTAAAAGAATTGGAGAGACTATCAAACTGTAAGATCTGGAAATGGAAATTAACCGACTGTAGAGTTTGAAAACAGAGACAATTCTTATAATGATACATCATAGTATGACCAAAAACATTCAGGCAACTGCATAATCAAAATTCCAGGACTTACGAATATCTATAACTTATACACAATAGCGCTGCTAAGTACCGCGCACATCTTACGGAGAGAGAGCACTTTCAATACAGCAAAAAT
This sequence comes from Octopus bimaculoides, assembly GCF_001194135.2. Taxonomy (NCBI): domain Eukaryota; kingdom Metazoa; phylum Mollusca; class Cephalopoda; order Octopoda; family Octopodidae; genus Octopus; species Octopus bimaculoides. The sequence goes on from NC_068983.1 coordinate 156,882,643, forward strand.
AACTTCAAAACAGACCATAGCACACACCCAAGGCACACAGAACGGCGCTTGGTAATACAGTGAACGCACGGAACAAATATATGACTACTAAATGACGACGACGACGACGACGACGATGATGACGATGATGATGAAGATGATGATGATGATGATGATGATGATGATGATGATGATGATGATGATGATGATGATGATGATGATTTAGGCAAAGGCCCAAAAAATTTGAGGCTAAATGATCAGTCAGTAGCACAGACCCAGCACTAGACTGGTACTCTACTGTATTGACTGGTACTATACTTGTACTATACTGAAAGGATGAAAGACAAAGTCGGTTTCACCTCAGCAGAATTTGAACTCAAAATATAAAGAACAGGAACGGCAACGCGAGAAAGTGCGGCAGAAACAGATTGACAGAGAAATAGGCAGAAAGACGAATGTGTTTAATCCTTGAACACTGAAAATTATAAGACATTGTCGGAACTGATTTTTTTGGAATATCTTTTTGAGTACAGGACATATGGAATGACGTTCGTAAGTCTGATGCGAAATTTTGATCTTTCGCAACATACTATTTGACAGTCGATTGCTTTCAATCAGAACATCGATTACTGATTCATTTGGCTGATTTGTCCAGTTTAGGCATTCCTATACTCACACATCTGTTTCTGATCGATTGTGCACAGCTGAATGCACTCAACCATATATAAGAATTTGTTTCGTTACAAGTAAGAATTTGTGTCTATGTCACGATATAGTGTAAGTATTCGTTAAATTTTGACCATTTATTAAAGTATCAGGTTTTGAAACAAATACGAACAGTTAGGGAGAAAAAAAAACATTCATGGGATGCAATTTAATGATCATATACAAGTCAGAGAGTGATACAGTAAATTATATTATATTAAATTTTGCTTGACAACATAATAATTATATAAGAGTAATGCGTGGAAATTGATGATGCTCTAGTTGTCACTACGTAAAAACCAAATTATTCAAGCAATGAAATAAAGTATATGCACAGTATCAGAAAATTTATTCCATTACTAGAGTTATTTGCCTAATAGTTGAAATTAGCTCAATATTCCTCGGGTTACTCTGTGTGCGGATTATATAATCGTTGATTTATTCGTCCTGGTAGTATAATAATATCTGTAAAATTACATACAGAATATTTTATACCGATCGTATACAGAACATTAACATCTAATACAGAATGATGGAGAGAGAACGAAATAAACTGGAAAAGAGACAGGAGTGATATATGTAAAAAGCTATATACACCAGTTTCATTAACCAATGTGTCCTGTTTTTGAATCTTTGAGATGGGATTTGAGGGAGATTTGGTTGCTAATTATAGCCATTCGACAGTGTTTATATTAGTGGTGCATTAGTCTTCCTAGTAAGCCACACATTACTGACAACGCTATTATGCGTTATGCTGAAGTAATATTTTGAGAACATTCGTTCACAGCTACAAGCTATTGTTCAAGATATTGAATCTGCATCCATTGTCATCATGTGTATGTTTTTGTTGCATGACACGCTTTTTCGGGATTTTATTTTTCTAGTAGATTGTATAGAGAAAACCTTTGACGTAAGATGCAGCATACCTGTAAATCGAAGTTTATTAGTTTGATTTACGACGTCTATAGTTAATGGTTGTCTTCGCAAAGATATGTAGGTTTATTTGCTGGCATATGTATATTTGTATGTGTGTCTGTATATATATGTGTGTGTGAGAGAGAGAGAGTGTGTGTTTGTGAGTGTACATACACACGCATACACACATACACATTTATATATGTGTGTATTATGTATATAAACACATAATATTCCATTTGTGTTAATACTTATGTATGTCAGTAATACACGTACATGTATCAATGGTTCAGAGTGTTTACTTGAACGTACATTTCATACAGAAGCACACAAACGTGTGTGTATGTGTGTGTGTGCGTGCGTACGTGTGTGTATGTGTGCTTGTGTGTGGGTGTGTGCATATGTGAATGTGTGTGTATGTGTGTGTGTGTTTTTATGTGTGCGTGTGTGTGTGAGGAGTATGAATGAGTGTCTCACATATGTTAAGAGAAAGAATGTATATGGGATGTTTTGGATAGACAAATTTCGTCGTATTTTGTATATGTATGTGTATGTATATAGAGAATTATATAAAATTATATATGTATATATACATATTACAACACATACACACACATTAGTCGCCAAATTCTCGGAACAACAAACTATATACTTTTTCTTCTGCATGCATCCTTTTTTCTAGTGCAAATTTGCAACTACTACAAATTACATAAAGAAACTAGGTCTTGTCCTGGTTTCCAGTAGAAGCACAGAAGCACTTTTCATATGCGACATAATATTTGGACAATGTGAAACAGTACTTTTACTTAGAGTCAATATAATATCCATAAACATAATACAAGCAGTCAACAGATATCTAGAAGCTATCATTATGCTATCTGTAAAACTCAGACACAAACCCGAATGCAGCGTAGTTAAGGGAAACACTGCTGACTTGAACAGAACCTTCAAAACATCGTGATTCTTCTTTTAAATATTCTTCTCGTAACAAATCTTACGGTTTCAAGCTACAACTTACTTGAATACTTCTAAAATACTATTAATATAAACTATCGACAATAAAATGTTCTAGAACAATTAGTCAAATATTCTATAAAACGTAAGCATACTTTGTTGGACTTTCCCAGAGAGTTTTTCATTTTAGGATGTTCGCATAACAGTATCCCGTCATGGGGCATGGGTATTTCTGCATGAGTATTTCAATCTGCATTAGTAAAACCTTTCATTTGTTTTATCCTGGAAAGTTTTAGATAGAAATTAAATCTGGTACAAGTGTAATTTCAATATAGACAATGTTATATTATGGAAGAAAATAATACTAGATAGACGCAGGGGTGGCTGTGTGATAAGAAGCTTACTTCCCAACCACCGATAGAATGTGCTAGGCTTACAAAGAATGAGTCCTGGGATCGATTTGTCGACTAAAGGCGGTGCTCCAACATGGTCGCAGTCAAATGACTAAAACAAATAAAAGAACAAAAAAATAGTTGGTAAAATACTGGTATGAAAAAATTCAGCATGATGGAAATATACAAGAAACATACAAAATTCCATGCAAAATATAAGCCAGCTTGTAACTATCACATTACACGCACCGCTTTTCCAAGGGTATCATACTTTTCTAAATGTACAGTAAACCAAGTAAATATTAAATATTTGGACGACATTGACAGAATTTATTTGGATATAACATCGAGCATTTCCATATCTGCAATTTGTTCATGTTAGGTATCACGGAATATTCTGCTGCACTGTTACAATTATTCTGAAAACAATCGGTTGGAGGAGTAACATGCCTTCTAACAACCTGGCACATTGTTGATAGAGCCATTTCAAACTTTAACGGGTCAGGAACTACAAATTTTGCCTGACTGCAAAGTTCCACATGCCGAACTAAATTGCGATACCGCATTAGCGCAGATAAGATGAATTGTTCAGTGCCACATCCTAAGAAGGTTCTTCTCGGAAAACATCCAGACTGAGGAAGATCTGTTTATAAAATTAGCTTTGATAAGTTCTCGCTAGTCAGCCATAGGATGAATTACATCGACAGTGGCAGAACTGGACAGAGTAGCCTCCCCCTACTTCACTATAATACAAGAACAGAATTCCCTACCATCGGCAACGAATCCGATCATGTAGACAGCCTTTACGAGGAAAACTTTCCAGTGAAAGGGCTTGGATAGCATGATACATTAAGTTGGTTTTCACAATTATTTCCAGTATCGTCGAAAGTCACACGTATACATCCTCTGTGCGTGTGCGAAACTCTGAGTAACGATTACATGAATCACTCACTGACTTCATTGACTCAGTACTCTTCTTTCTTTTACATACAAAACATAAATATAAAAATACACATACATACCCACATATATATACGTATGTGTATATGTATGTATATATATAATTATATAAAATTATAAATGCATATATACATACATATTACAACACATACACGCACAAAATATATGCATACATATGTGTATGTGTGTGTGTGCGTGTGTGTGTGCGTGTGTGTGTGTGTGCGTGCGTGTGTGCGTTCGTGTGCATTCATTTATTTGCACTGAACTTAATCAAATAAAGGTGTAATTCATATGGGTGTTTTTCTTGAAAGTTATTAGATTAACACAATCGCAACATGCCTACAATTAATCCGAAAACAAAAATTTAACAATCTCAGAACATACGCATGCACACACACACGCACATACCATGCATATACATTATATATAT
>NC_068983.1:156887110-156888763 GCF_001194135.2 Octopus bimaculoides
ACATTATGCATATATATGTGTGTGTGTGTGTGTGTGTGTGTAACTGTATACACACAAACTCGTGCAGGACTCATATATAATTACCTCTTCAAAAGAAAATTCACTGGTACCAAACATAGAAACATACACACATACATACATACACACACACACACACACACATACACATACACATACACACACACACACACACATATATATATATATATATATACCCATTTCTTCATGCATGTATACATTTACATGCACACGTGCAAACAAATAGATATGATCACCCACCCACACGCACGCACGCACGCACGCACGCATATACGTGTGTGCGTGCACGCGTATGAGAGTGTGTTATGCGCGCGCGCGAATGTGTGTGTGCTGTGTGAGTGTGTGTCCGTATGTATAAGGAAAGAAATCCATACTTAGGCAGTTGCACAGATGCATTGTAGCACCTGCATATTTATATAATCACAAGTCTATTAAAATCAGAAAATAAAATCAATACCTACTTCCTGTCTAACTGCCTGTAATGGAGCATGCAATCCAAATTCCATCAAATTGCCTCGCTCACTGTCAGCTTTTTCACCAGAAAAATCGACATGCTGCCGGAAACTACTGAATATGTGTGCATGCATATGTGTGCCTGTGCTCATGTTTACAAGTGTGTGCGTGTGTATGCTTGTAAGCGTATGTATGCATGTATGCGTGTGTTTGTATGCATATACATATATAGAGAGAGAAACATATATATATGCATGTGGATATATATCCATATTTATGCATGCATACGTGTGTATACATATATATATTTCATTTACATATACATATAGATATGTGTGTGTATGAGTATGTAAATATGGGCATATATATGTATATGCGTGTATATATATAAATATATATATATATACATATATATATATATATATATATTGATAGACAGAAAATCATGTATGTATGTGAATGAGTGCGCATTGGTATACTTTGGATATTCTATAGTTTAAATTTATTAGGTATCTATACAACCACATGTATATAAATAAAATGTGTGATACATACATATATGTGCATAGAGATGCACACATGTGTAACTTTGTGTGTGTGTGCGTGTGTTTGTGTTTGTGTGTATGTGTCTTTGTTTGTTTGACGGGAGGGAAGACAAAGAGAGAAAGCGTGAGAGAGAAACAGAGAGAAAAAAATCTCTGAAAGGTGAGAGCTGATTTATGTATTTATATTTCTATATTATAACGATAAATATCTCTCCTAGCCATTGTGTCTCATAATGTTGGTAATTTAGCTCCTGGTTTGAGCAGCGTTAAACAGATGAGAAACGACTCTTCTGCTGGATAGGATGCAAATTTACTGCAGGTAGCATTCCCGGAAGTTCTTTTATCGATTCCTACTTAAATAAACTGGAAATATAGACTGAGTATTTTGAAGAGACTTAATGAAAAATTGTGACATATACGAACGCAATAACCTTATCTACTCGGCCAATTTCTCTTCATTTTTATCATAAAAGTTTTTGTATTTTTTTTTTATTTATAACGCTGAAATGTTCAAATTGGAGCCAATATTCCTTCCCTGAATATAAATGAGTCAAATGAGCTTTTTTTTTTTTTTCATATTTTTTATTTCACTTTTTTAAAAAATTACTTTTTTTCC
>NC_068983.1:156888789-156893199 GCF_001194135.2 Octopus bimaculoides
CCATATTTCTTTCTATATATCAGCTAGCTTCGTTCTTACAGCTACCTTCGCGCCACAGGTTTTCTGATGTTTTATCACGCAGAGCTAATCGGACTACCCAACGAGAACATCATTATTATTTATCTAAATATTAATTCTTTATTTATATATATATATATATATATATATATATATATATATACGCATTCACATCATTCTGTACGATCATATTGTTATTTCGCAGCATGTCATACGCTCGGTAATTGATAATGTAAAAGTTTAAAATAAAAACAAAGAATGCAAAAACAAATCGGAAATATCTTTAAGTCGCCAATTTTTATTAACTATATTTCTAACGATGAATGGTGAGATGAAATCGATGCTTTCTTCGCCCGCTCTTTCCTCTAACATTATACGGAATATACGCAGACATATAATGACAGACACTTAACTGCCTTTGAATCTTAAACACACACACCACCGTCGTAGTCGACATCATTCTAATTGAGTAAGACATCCATCTGGTGGTTATCATGCAAGATAAGTTTAACATAAATTGTAAATCAGTCAAATGCTGCTGATCACTCGTCACACGCAACACGCATACTAAATCAGGATCTAGATCAAATAACAAATGTTATCTGAGAAGACTGACTGGTGCTAGCAAGACGTTGAGTATTGAAGTGGTTTCATATTACATTATTTAGGTCTCTAGCAGCTTTTGAACCTGATAGCACCGGAAAATAACAAAATTAATTTCTCTCGTTGATTACAAACTAGTGTTGATGCCTACTGCTGTTGCTGCAGTTTAACTCCAAGTCGGAGCTGACTGAGTCGACGCAACCTCAAAAGCAATCCAGCTGGCATTATTCCGTTGTAACTTTTATATATTTGTTCCCTGTATTATGAGTCCACCATATTTTTGAGAACAAAAGGGTGTGACTAGAGAAAGATTCTATTGTTATTTCTTGATCTAGCTACAACACAGGTGTTCTTTCATTATCTTCCAGCTCACAGTGATAACTTCTGCCAAAATGTGATACATGTTTACATATGTGTACACTAACTGTAATATAGGCGCATGAGTAGCTGTGTGGCAAATAGCTTGCTTACCAACCACATGGTTCCGGGTTCAGTCCACTGCGTGGCATGTTGGGCAAGTGTCTTCTACTATAGCATCGGGCCGACCAAAGCCTTGTGAGTGGATTTGGTAGAAGGAAACTGAAAGAAGCCCGTCGTATATATGTATATATATATGTATGTGTGTATATGTTTGCGTGACTGTGTTTGTCCCCCAACATTGCTTGACAACCGATGCTGGTGTGTTTACGTCCCCGTAACTTAGCGGTTCGGCAATAGAGATCGATAGACTAAGTACTAGGCTTCCAAAGAATAAGTCCTGGGGTCGATTTGTTCGACTAAAGGTGGTGCTCCAACATGGCCACAGCCAAATGACTGAAACAAGTAAAAGAGTAAAGAGTATACCAGTACCCGTTTATTATACATTGCATTTTCTTCTATAATGATCATTAATGTAAGCTGGATAACACGGTAGCTCGAGACTTCGAATTACATGTAAACATAGAAAAATAAGTCCACTGAATCTAAGCTTGTGCATGTGAAAAAACCTACAGATGTGATTATACACGATCACTCAACCGACTCTATGTATCCACTAGAACAATGGAGATTTTTGGCTGGTATTTCCAGTAAGTTTAAAGATCACTTAGAGCTCTACTTTTCACGCAAGCCAAACTTCTTTTAGTTTGATATGATTTACCAAACATATTTTCGCAGGTTTCTGATTACTACTAATGATATCTTATCACTGAGGTTCAAGGAACTTTCAAATATCAATTTTATATTCTTCTTTATGAATATACCCATTCCTATACTAACCCGTCACCCGGATTTCATCACCATCCCTTGATATCAACATCTCTTGGACGTATTTACGATGTCTATTTTTTTAAATATATTGTTCAAATCAATATGGATAATTTCATATCATGATATGCTGCTTTCCTCTGCATCTTGATTAAGCATAGTGTCGAAGTGTGTTGTTGGTTATCTGCATCGTGAGCATCTCTTCCATTTTATACCCCGGATCTCATTGCCCAAAGTTTTCTTTTCCTTTTTAAGACCATAGCGTGTGATTTTAGATATATTTAGCTGCTATTTTTGGCAATTGGGTTGACGCATAGAATGCTTCTCGTGGGTTTGTTCAATAGTGTGTTTTTCTTTAGCTTCAGGTCTACGCTGATCGGACTGAAATATAACTTTTAAATATTTCAGCGTCATCGGTGATTCAACAGTAGGGATCTTCCACCAAATACGACTTGATCACGATCTCACAACTACCGTCTCATGCACCTAGTAATCACCCCTATAATCTGAGTCACTCACCGCTGGTGAAAGACTTCCATCGCGTTTCAGGATTTGACCTTCATCAAATGAAGGTCAAACTATAAATCATTATATTTTTCACTCTAAATAAAATTATCGAACTACCCTGCCAAATTTTCATAAACAAATTTGGCATATTTGTTAGCTAATACGAACGTACGAATCGTCAACTAGAATTACAATGCTCTATACACTAAAATAAATCCATACAAACCTAGGATATAATTCTTCCATTATAGCAAGGAAGTTGTCTTCGTAAAGAAAAAAAAGAATGGCCAGCAGTTCAGAATTCTATTCTAATATCATTATGCATTAATCGCAGTTTCATACAACGGAATAAATCATAAATCATAGGTATATTTTCATTTTTTCTATTGTTATCCTAGAAGTTTTTCTCGAAGTTGTTCAAAATTTTATATATTCAATTTTACTTTATAAAATATTATACCAAACATAAAATTCTATACATAAATATATAAAATGTCCATGTTGAAACCTTGGATCTTCCACACACACACGCGCGCACACACATGTATACATGAATGCGTATATGAATATACATTTATATATGTACATATGTATACATCTACATATGTATGTATATGTAATTGAAATACACATTTAGAATATATGTAAAACAAGAATATATAGTTATATACATATGTACATACATATATGCACGTGCATATACATGTCTACATATACATGCATATATGTATATATGCATGTGTATATAAATATATATATGTGCATATGTACACACCCATACACACACACACACATACATATATATATATATATATATATATATATATATACATATATATATATATATATATCGAGCATATAAAAGAGAATGTATTTAACTTAACCGTCATAAATTTCTTCTAATTCCCGAAGAAAAATGTATGAGAAATCGAAAATATTCCACCTACCTTTGCAAGAAAATGTATGCAATAAACTAAAGGAAATTAACTAAAAGTGACATAATTCTTTAGAATATTCTTTTCTTTTTAGTTATATTTCCATTAAGTGTTTATGTTTTTCGTGCTTTTTTTTCCGTTAAAAAAACTGTGGTGAGAAAAATAGGTTTCTATGAATATAATATTTCGATGAGAAACTAAAGATGGGGAATGAATTTTTTAAAAAGAAAAAGAAAACAGAAATTATTATATATTTTAAAAAATACGTAGTTATAGAAGCAGCAGTTATGTGTGAGAGTGCATGTGTGTGTGTGTGCGTGTGTGTGTGTGTGTGTTTGCATGTGTATGTGTGGAGAAAGTATACGTGTATGTCAGTTCACACACACAAACACACACACATATATGTGTGAGTGTGTGTTAACATATATGTATGTATGTATGTATGGTTTAATATCTTAACAAATAAGCTATAAAATTTCGTATATGTAAATAGTTATGTATGTGATAAATCTTCAAACAATATCCATGCAAAGAATGTGTGTGTGTGTGTGTGTGTGTGTGGATATAGAAAAATAGATACAGATATTAATAGAAGGGAAGATGATGATCCATAGCTCTTCTTTACATCTGTTTCAAAAATTCGGTGTCTGGTTAACACAGTGATTTGCATTATGAAACAGACGTAGATAATTATGCAACAAAACAGCGAAAGCAAAAATTGGTATTACTATATCCCTTACCCTTTTTGCTAATTGAAGGAAAGCATATACAATATATATTTATGTAACATTTTTATAAGAGTTCTGTAGGTACACCATGATTATCTTCTTCCCTCTTAATGTATGTCTCTATATCATGTTCAAATTTTATATCATCTATAACTACTTGACCCTCTTTGTCTTTATTTTTATATGCTCGACCAGTGAATGTTTTATTACTAGCTTTTGTTCCACTGGACTATTTTGCCATGATTAAGACACTGGATTTTTAGAAATAAATCTGGTTCGAGCAGTAGTCATTCCATTCTTCATCTACTCTACCCCTACGACATCTACTTACCCATTATGTGTGTATATATATATATATATATATATATATATAT
>NC_068983.1:156893209-156893632 GCF_001194135.2 Octopus bimaculoides
ATCATCATCATCATCATCATCATCATCATCATCATCACCGTCGTCGTTTAATGTCTGCTTTCCATGCTGGCATGTGTTGGACGGTTTGACAGACGACTGGCAAGCCACAAGGCTGTACCAAGCTCCAATCTGATCTGGCAAGGTTTCTACAGCTGGATGCCCTTCCTAATGCTAACCACTCCGAGAGTGTGGGGAAGCTTTTTACGTGCCACTGGCACGAGGGTCAGTCAAGCGGTACTGGCATTGACTACGCCCGAATGATGCTTTTTACGTGACACCGGACGGGAGCCAGTCAGGCGGTACTGGCAACGAAGACATTCGAATGGTGTTTTTTTACGTGCGGTGGTACGGGTGCCAGTCAGGTAGTGCTAGCATTGGCCACGATGATGACTTCACTTGACACAACAAGTCTTTGCAAGCACA
>NC_068983.1:156894392-156897444 GCF_001194135.2 Octopus bimaculoides
CTTATTTAAAAGTTCCTATACATTTATAAACATAATTAAGGGAAGAGGAAGAAGAAGAAGAAGAAGAAGAAGAAGAAGAAGAAGAAGAAGAAGAAGAAGAAGAAGAAGAAGAAGAAGAAGAAGAAGAAGAAGAAGAAGAAGAAGAAGAAGAAGAAACCAGACTACAGCTCGCAAATTAACTGGTAAAACTATGCCAGAGTTACAGAAGAAAACTCTTTGCTGGAAGAAGTAAACAAGACATACACAACCAGATACAATCTAAATACTCACCCTGGTGATCAAACCATTGCAGATGTACATACTAAGGAGACTACCAACAATTTAAAGAAAATAGATAATGTTGGTAACAAGGCAAAGACCTGAAAAAAATTTGAAGAACAAATAATCGCTGAATGGATCAAAGTCCTAAATATAGACATGAAGAAAATTCACAATAATGAAAACAATGAACAGGATAGAAGACAGTGGAGACGTTCATCAAAATGTATCAAATGAAATTATAAGCAAATTATTAAAAAGAAGTATCAACAAAAAGAAAAAAATCCCGAAAAGTGGAACAGGTACAAGCTTCAGTCAAATACCTTCACATGTCCTGAAATATTCTAACCATCAACTGCTTCGGCTGTCACTTCCAGGTCCTGAAGGCGCTTGCTGTGAATGGGACCGTACATTCGTGACATATTCAATACTCTTTCTATAGATTTACATATTTTACCTGCACTGCCATGCTTGTCGCTGTTCTTGAGATGTTTCTATTGTTTGTCTGATATGTGTGTGTGTTCTTGTTTTGTAGATAGATATGATTTTTACATCTTTGCTTTATTACATCACTGCATTTATATTACTCTATTGTGTGAAAATGCAGAACAATGCTATTGTTTTAATGTTCTGTGGTTGAGGCAATCAAAGTATATTGTCTTTTGTATACTTAGCTGCATCGGTGCACCCATTTTGTTGCAGTTTTTGTGCTGTTAACTGCCATATAATAGTTTATTCTATTGTTATGTGTTTATTCTTAGAAATATTTTCTAGTTCTTTCAAGGAAGTAGTTTCGTTTGCTACAATTGAAATATCTATAATCAGAATTGTTTTGTTTCTACGCCCCTTCATAACGGTCTCTGGTCTTTTGACTTCATCATTTTGTTAATATACAACTGTTTCTCATTTTAATATCGTTATTGTATTTGTTATAGGAGGAAAGCAGAAAGTAAAGTTATACCATCTGTTATCCTGTTCCAAGTTTTGTAGGTTTGCCAATGTTGATGCCAATTTGAATAGCTAACAACACTATTGAACCTCTTCATGTACTCTTTTTTTATATATATTAATGAGGCAACCCCATACAATATGGTCGATTATTTGAAGGAGTGTGAGAATGAGAGATTTATGGAAAGAAGAAAACACAATAGAAGTACCACGTAAAATGGAAAGGAAAAAAATGAAAGAAAAAAAGAAACGTGAATGACTGAGGCAGTTGTATTCTATTACAATACAATTTATCTGTAAGACTTGAAAACGAAAACAAAAATGAAACCCTCGTAAGAAAAAGATTGTAAAGGTACGTTAAAGAAAACAAAAATTTTTAAAGGTGATGTGTAAAAAAAAATACAGCCAGGAAGAGAAAAGAAATAGACAAGAACAGTTGCAAACGTGATGAGAACAAGGTTATTTGTCAAATACAAGTTGGGTCAGTGATAGAGAATATTAAAACGGTAATCTGTAAACGGAAAACATAATTGAGTAATTATTCCTAGAAATTGCTTTAGGCAGAGCAAAATAGCAGAGAAATGTAAGGAAAGAAAAGTAGGAAATACAGTGTTAAAGTTTCTTATGTATTTCTGGCAACAGGTATTATTTTGCCGTGCATTTTTCGTTCATGTTATAGTTGTATGTTGCTGTTGTTTCCTCGTTTCTTGTACTTGTTGTCCTTTTAAACGACGACGAAGGTGGTGCTGGTGCTGGTGCTGGTGGTGCTGGTGGTGGTGGTGGTGGTGGTAGCGGTGGTGGTGGTGCTGCTGCTGCTGCTGCTGTTGCTGCTGATATAGACCAGGTGCGAGACTACGATGACGATGATAATCATTTGTTTATCTCAAGCAGTGGCACTCACAACAACCTCTACCTTATGCAAGATTTCGGAGAGACAGAGAGAGAGAGAGAGGGGGAGAGGGGGAGAGTGGGAAGAGAGAGAGAGAGAGAGCGAGAGAGAGACAGGCGGTAACAAATTTGGTTCCAGTGTCACGCTAATTAATTTGTTTCCGGTCGGATAGATCATCGCCACTTGGCGGCTATCGCCGGGCAGTAGAGTCCGTTCAATGTTCAGATAAAATGACCACCAAACAGAACCGTTTCGAATGACTTGTTCGGTCGGTCAAGATTGTGTTTTCGCATTTGTTCTGTATATATTGATTTTCGAACCACAACTACAGAAACTGAACGATTTAAGGAGAATTTTGCTCGAACTGGGATAAGGAGGAGCCAAGTTTCCACATGCCAGCAACATCTCCCTAATTATAGTAGCGGACAACACAGAAGTCAAGATGTTCGGCTTTAATCTAAAGGAATACGAGACGACAAAAGCAAAGAGGCACTTGGACACGTCGGTGGACTTTGGACAGGACATATGATCCAGATAAGTTACAGTTCAGTTCTATATTTAAGACATGAGGAATTATGTGCATAATTTACATTATTTACATTTGACGGATATTTGTCCTCGTCTTGTTTATTTTTAACAGAACGTTTCGGCTGATATACTCTCCAGCCTTTAACATGTCTTGGGGAAATTTTGAGCCTGGGTTCTCATTTCTAAAGTATTTTACGATATTATTATTATAATTATTATTATTATTATTATTATTATTATTATTATTCAGGTCACTGCCTGGAATCGAACTCGGAATTTTGGGGTTAGTAGCTCGCGCTCTTAACCACTATACCATATGCCCGTGGGGAATTATGGAGTGATTTATAAGCCCTAAAATTCACTCGTAATTGCCCACGGGCATATGGCGTATTGGTTAAGAGTACTAACCCCAAGATTCCGAGTTCGATT
>NC_068983.1:156900305-156906068 GCF_001194135.2 Octopus bimaculoides
AATAATAATAATAATAATAATAATAATAATAATAATAATAATAATGATGATGATGATGATGATGATGATGATGATGATAACATCGAAAAATACCTTAGGAATGAGAAGACAGGTTCGAAATTTCCCCCAAGACACCTGATGAAGGCTGGAGAGTATATCAGCTGAAACGTTGTATTAACAACAACAAAAATGAGGGCAAATATCCGTCGAATGTAAATAATGTACATAATTCCTCATCTCTTAAATATAGAACTGTATTACAGACGTTACATATTCCATATGCTACTACCTTATTATTGGTTTCAATAATAGAAGGCCAGTAATTTCGTGGAGCGGGCATTGACCCCAGTGCTCAACCGGTACATAGTTTAGCAACCCCGAGAGAATGAAAGGCAAGGTCAACCCCAGCAGAATTTGAACTCAGAACGTAAAGACGGCCGGAATGCCGCTCAGCATTTCGTCCGGCGTGCTAACGATTCTGCCAGCTCGCTACTTTCTACCGCCTTAATATTGCGTCGTGTTCCATTCCTCAAAAGCTCACTTTAGAGCGACTTGTCTTTCGCTTCTTATAGAAAGAACCAATTCCACTGGTCAGGTGGTCTATCTCTGTAGAAAGATTCGACATACCGCAGCAGGTAATGCACTGACATGAGCTGAGGTAGTGGCAGCTACAAAAATTCCAAGACGGTGAGCAGGTTTAGTCGCTTTTGCCAGACACAAAACCAAGGTTTAAAACCATTGTTATTATTGACAGAAACCGTAACGAACAAAAAAACGTAGCAGAAGCCATGTCAAAATGTTTTGATGCATTTAATTATATTCTGAGTCACCCGTTACATTCAATTTGAATGTGAGTATCTTCTGTCTACTAATCTTGCATCATTGAACCAGAAGCCTTACACCATTTAATTTAATTTCTGTGCTTTTGATATTCAATTATATTTCTGGAATCATCAAAATATGCCCTAGTCTAAAAATTTTGTTCAGTCGACAACATTGTTGGACTGATTGACCACTGCTATCTGGCATATTCTCTAATATCTGATAGCCACATTACACAGCAGCGTTAGCTAGACAATCACCATAAATAATCACGTGTCGGAAGCATTAGATATCATTCACTCGATAAGACACAAGTGTACATTTCACATTTTCATTATGCCCAACCTTTGCACCTTCAGCTGAAGTTCAATGGAGCATACTGCTTTAGTTGGAATATATTTGGCTAATTAGTGCGATAGCAATCAGAATATAGACGCATAAGTCCATTCAAGCCGACTTTTTCAATCATTGGACAGAAAAGTGCTGAGAATTTGATTCTATTTGGAGATCAATGTGGTTAGAAACTGAGATGAAATAACAACTAAGATGTTGAATCCCATCCAAAAGTTAACCGATCGGAATTTCTTCTTGCAAGATTATGTGAATTTGGAGGATGTTACTTTCTTTAAAAATTCTATCCGTAAGCAGTTACTATTCCACAGGAGTGGATATAACATTGTGAAAGAACTGCAGTCTATCAACAAATATAATTATAGGTGCTCTATTCTGCTACGCTTTCACAATACTCGTATCAACGGAGAAATGCAGTTAGTGGAACTTCAGCAAAATATGACTGACTTTGTTTTCATAATATACTCTGGATGTTCAAGAGGATAAACTTTAGAGCTTTTTTCAGAGAACATAGAATTTGGCGAAGACCGTCAGTTTAGAGTACGCCCTAAGGACATCGATGTGCTATCTGCCACCATACGTTTACGATTACAAGAGGATGAAATTAAATCCACTAATCTGGCGCACGTATAGTTCTTTGGGCATATGTTATGTTGCTAGTATGTTTAGAAAGGATCTGGCTGTCAACCAAAATGTTAATGAAGATAATCCTATAACTTGGCTTTGGCTAGAACAGTCACAGTAATTTACTTTGAATGCGGAGAATAGTAGAAGAAATCGATAAAACAGATTTTGAACTTGTCAATCAGTGTACTTATAAACGAAAAACTATTTTTTTCATTTATAGTGTATATAGGTGCGGATATGGTCTTGTTGTTAAGCAACTTACTTTGCAACTACACGATTTCGGGTTAAGTCTCACTGTGTGGCAGCTTGGACATGAGATGGGATCCCTGTTATAATCTCTATATGTACCTTATGAAAGAAACTCTGTGGAAGCCCATCGTATATAAGTGGGTCTGTCTATCTTTGTGTTTGTGTTTTTACCCTACCACCACTTGACAACTGGTGTTGCTTTGTTTACATACCTGTGACCTATCGATCTAGCAAAGCGGTGATAGAATAAGTGCCATACTCAAAAAAGAAAACATAAGTGACACGTAACGGCGCAACCCTGGCTAAGCACAAATGGTCCTTGAAAGACAGCGATACCGAGTACAGTATAAAGTGGAAGATCCTAAAGAAATGTAAAGCGTACTTCAATAGCAGCAGGAAGTGCAGATTATGCCTAGCTGAGAAAAAAAGCGATTTTAAAGAGCTCCCAACACCCAGGTATTTACCTGAATAGCAAAAGTGAAATTTTTAATCCTAACCCACATGAAGGGAAAGTATATCCTATCATACCTGCGTATCTCCTCATGACTATAACCACCAGTCTTCCAACTTCGGTCCACTACCAATACCTGGGTGTTCAGCAAAGAATTTGACCAAAACGTACACTAATGCACCCACAAACAAACATACACGCTCCATGTCAGCGTACACCTACCCAATACACTTTCCACCCCGCCCCACCCTAATATAAGCCCCCACACATATATATTGCACCACTACACACACTGCATACATATATGTCACACGAATTTAATCAAAACATGAAATAAAGGAAACACGCTAACGAACACAGATATGTTTGCCTCCACACACAGACACACACCGCAAAGGGTATAGATATAGTACCGCTATACACATTCCGTTTCTACAAGAACACCAACCTTAATGACACACATTTCTCACAAGCTCTTTTCCAGAAAACTCTTGCTGCCTTGCAACAAAACACCCACTAAGGCTGTTTTGATACCAAGGGACATAACTCTTAGCTTAATTTCCTATTCGATTCGTTTCATCTTTTTTCACAGCAACCACAAACCAGATTATCTTTTCACCTCCAACAATAGAGAGCAGTCACCATATTTCATTCCAAAACGGCTACCTCTAAAGACCACAGGATTACATAACTGGATTATTACCTAACATTCCGTTGAACCCCAGTGCGAAACCGATTGATAAGATGGGCCGTAATGGGTAATGTACACTTCGATTAATATAAATATATCTCTTCCTTTCTCTAACTCTTTTTTCTCCCCTTCTCCCTCTTTCGTTTTGTCTCTCTCATCCTTTCTCTAATTCTTTTTTCACCCATTCACCATTTTCTATCTATCTATCTCTATCTATCTCTCTCCCTCTTTCTTCTTTACTCTTTCTCGTTGCTCACACGTGACCATCGTCCATCTTTCTTTTCCTCACGTGATCATCTTTCTTTTCTTTCAGTCTGTCTTACAGACCAGACGCATTCTTATCTGTCTCCTCTTCTATCTTTTCTCTTGTAAAAGACAATATTCCTCCAGCATTCGCTACCTTACTACGTTTGGCCTAACGACACTCCATGTTTGTCTTCGTTTGGCTTGTTGTATGTCTCCACTATCCTGTTTTTTGTTATCAATTTTAACCCTCTGCAAATCCCAAACTTTATTTAGGTTCGCGGGAGCAACTGCCTTTCGAAGTCTCATATTCTCGTTAATTGCTCGAAATGAGGATTATATCAACCCCAGTACGCAACTGGTACGTAATTTATCGACCCCGAAAGGATGAAAGGCAAAGTCGACCTCTGCGGAATTTGAACTCGAAACATAAAGACAGACGAAATACTGATAAGTATTTCACCCGGTATGCTAACGTTTCTTATTTCTTTATTGCCCACAAGGGGCTAAACATAGAGGCGACAGACAAGGACAGACAAAGGGATTAAGTCGATTACATCGACCCCAGTGCGTAACTGGTACTTATTTAATCGACCCTGAAAGGATGAAAGGCTAAGTCGACCTCGGCGGAATTTGAACTCAGAACATCAAGACAGATGAAATACCGCTAAGCATTTCGCCCGGTGTGCCAACGTTTCTGCCAGCTCACCGCCTTGAGAGAGGTCTATAATGGCAGAGGGTATGAAATTGAATGGGTAGATAGTTGCAGAAATGGGCTGTGATAAGCGTGTGATAGATATTAACGAATGCTCTTAGGTTGGAGCATTAGTGGAGAGCAGATTAATGTTACATGGTAAGAAAGAGTTGAAGTTATTAAAAGTGGAAATGATGATGAGGAGGGAGCGATGGGTATCTTAGGGAACGATTGTAACTTGCAGTACCTGGTATCGAAAAATGTGCAACAATTATTTATGTAAACAATATAAAGAAGTAGAAGAATAGACGAATATAGATAGTGTTAGTAGTATACACACGCACACACAGACACACACATACATACAGAGTTTATATAGATATAGGTAGAGTTGAAAGAGAGAGAGAATGAGAGAGAGAGAGAGAATGAGAGAGAGAGAGAGAGAGAGAGAGAATGAGAGAGATACAGATGGTGATAGAAAGGATATGTGTGTTTATTATTTGACTACCTCAAAATGGAAGTTTGACATAAACGAATGAAAATAAAAGCAATACAAGAGCAAAGTTTTACTCTTTCACCTCCTATTTCAATATTTCTCCTTTACGAAGAGGAAATAAAAGAATGAGCTTTGCTCTCATATGTCAGATATTAGGAGATTGTGTGTTGCGATATGCGCAGATTAGTAATGTTATGTTACATAATTTATTTCACATAATTTTACTGTTGTTGACGGCGTGATTTTTTTTTTTTTAATAACCTTCAAATTTCATATATTCCGTTCTGTGACTTTGATGTTGACCATAATATTGCTATTATGACCGGTCTTTAGATGTTTGCTAACAAAATCAATATTTGCGTGGATGAGATTTTAACAACAATATCATAGAGTTTGCGAGCGGTATTTCTGGCGAAGAAGACAAGCTTTATCTATTAAATGCTATGTATTGCACCACGTAAGCCAGTCAACACATAACCACGACTGGTTTGGGCTCATACATTGTTCTTGTACATGAGTCGATTCCTGGAATGCACCAGCCATATATTGAGTCTCTCCCTTCGGATCGCCTGGAGAAATGCTAGTGATTCCATTATCAAAATGCACCTGCTTTGGAAAGTCTTATCCTTAGAGATGTTAACTTTTAGGGGTGAGCTCAACCTTGGTTGGTCCATTAACAGACTTTCAAACTGCTTCTTTGAGTGAGGTTCTATCTCATCTCCACTTCATTTGTTGTTTATACAGGTAGTGTTATTTGGTAAGCGGTTGACAATAGCACTTGTTGGTAGAGATACACATAACAATTTCTGCAAACAGTTTTCCTTTCAGAGCAACTATCAATAGATCTCTTTTCTTTGATTTTGAGCAGAAAATCGAGCAGTGAGTAATGATCCAGTGTCATTGAGATGTTATATTTAGAAGTCTATATAGTTTCATTCTCATTGAAAATATCCATATAGTCCGATCGCCCTCTCTCGAGAAGTCAGATTGAAGGCATCACTCACATAACTTTGATAACAAGGAGCACGAATAGCAGATGCTTTGAATTTTAATGTTCGTTATGACCCTGTCTTTGGTTTTCAAATGTGCTGTAGAAAGAAGGTAGTCTGTTCGCTCATTCTCTCTCTCTCTCTCTCTCT
>NC_068983.1:156906291-156909012 GCF_001194135.2 Octopus bimaculoides
TCTATCTATCTATCTATCTATCTATCTATCTATCTATCTATATCTCACTCTCTCTCACTCCCTCTCTCTCTCTCTCTCTCTCTCTCTTTTCTCTCTCTCTCTCTCTCTCTCTCTCTCTCTCTCTCTGGGTGAATGAAGGAATATAGATGATGCGTGTCTTTCCATTGAAAGATTCATTCTGTTTACTTGTTTACTCTAAATTGACTCGTTTATCTTTGGTTAATTAACTTTGGCACTCTATATCAACCCGTTTCCAAAGCATTTTCCTTTGAGAAAACCTATGTTAATGATTGTAAAATTATACTAAGATTAGCGAACTAAAGTAATTTGTTTATATAGTTTCTACCATTTCTTTTTCCTGTTACTGGAAAGAAATTTTAATATTATTAGTACAACTAACGTGGCGAGCAGATTTACTAGCATGCCGGGCAAAATGTTTAGCGGCATCTCGTCCGTCTTTATGCTTTGCGTTTAAGTATTCTGCCCGTTTTGACTTTATGTAATCGACTTAGCTCTTCCCAAAAATTGTTGGCCTTATGCCAACATTGGGAACCAATGTTATTAGCGCAACTATAATTAACTTTCAAAGTTTTTGTTTGAAATTTTAGAATGCCAGTGACAAATGAAAAAGTACCACTTTATGTTAAAGACTGTTATAACGATCTTATTATCGAGAGTTAATTCCATATTTTTCGTGTTGTTTCGACAAAAACTATTCTCTCTGCGTTGTAATATTCAGTGATATTCAAAATTCGTCGGCTAATGTTACTTGCTAAAGTCATAATAAATAGTGGGCGTCTACAGGATATATTGGTATATACAAACTATTCAGTGGGCCTCTTATAAGGGTGTTATTTTCTTCTACCTAAGTCTATTGTTACATATAAAAATATAACTATAGTCATATTTGCAGTAACAATCATTCTTAAATTGAATTCTTTAAATACATTAAATAAAGCTTTCCAAAGTTGTCTAACCGAAAGCCATTAATATGACTTGAATGAAATTAATTAGCCGATACATCTATAAAGGCTGAATTATGCTCCATCTCTTTCAACATTTCTTTCGATATTTCTTGCTTTCCGCGTTTTTCTCCGCTTTCTCTATACTTCATTCTTCTATTTCACTCTACACCAATCTCTGCTATTAGACGTGTATTAAAAAAAATACACCTTATATATCTCTATTCTATTCCACCTTATTCAACCCCCAACCACTAAAGCATACCTTAAAACGGATGCCTGACTCAACACTGACATGCATTTTTATTTGCATGTATTAATTTACGCATGTATTTCACTGTGCGTTAGGATTACAAAATTTTACAAATCTAGCTTTCATCAAATATTTCACAGTTTTAACAGGTAAAGGTGCGATATTCTTTTCATAAACGGCAACACACAATCTGGATTAAAAAAACAGTTAACTCATTTCTTCCAACGTTTAAATATTGCAATTAACTCTACTTGGCGAAATTAGTAAGATCATCATTTGATTTAGCAGTAATATGTTTGTATTCATGTACGTATGGATCGATGGATATGCATCCACAAACAAACACAGGCACATGCATATTTACATACATTCATAATGCGTTCATTAATACACATAAGAGATAGATAGAAAGATAGATAGATAGATAGATAGATAAATAGATAGATAGATAGATAGATAGATAGATAGATAGATAGATAGATAGATATAGAGAGAGAGAGAGACAATTATGCGAATAAATAAATTATATTAAATATAACAGCTCGGGTATGCAATACAAAATATGTACACATGTAAAACGAGAGAAAGCAAAAAGTGAAGACTTTCAGACGGCGAATATTTAAGAATAATAAGTAGATGTTTATATTAATAGATCCATCTTACTCAGAGTACAAACGGCAGAGGAAATTAAAGGGGAGGAACTAAGGTGTTATAAGTCCAACAGCTGTTTCTAGGGGCTAAGAGATCCGTCATAATGTTGGTAGATGTAGTTCATCACAATATGTTAAGTGAGAGGAGATAAAAGAGCTAGTTCAGGATGAGGAAGGTGGGTTAAGAAAGAGGGTTTTAAAGGAGGCAGTAGTAAAAGTGATGGGTTGGGAGAAGTGGAATAGGTAATAATTGAAGGGTAGTCAGTTGTTTCGGGTTTGTATATAGGTGTCAAAGTTTAGGTGTGTACATTGTGATGAACTACATCAACCAACATTATGACGGATCTTCGAGCCCCGGAAACAGTTGTTGGACTTATAACACCATATTTCTCTGTCGTTTGTACTCCTTATAATTTGGCTCTACTAATATAAATATCTATATATTATACTGAAATATTCATCGTCTGGAAATTTTCACTCTTTGCTTTCTCTCGTTCTACATGTATACATATATACATATTTTGAATTTCATACCCAAGCTGTTATATTTAATATATTTAACACTTTTATCTGCATAATTGCCTCCATATCTGCATAAATTAATCCCTCTTGTACTCATTCTTTACCCCCCAAGAAACTGATCACCCGTAAAGACGTCGGAGTAATAGTTGAATCATTTGAGCGCTGCTAAATTTCTTCTATACTGAGAATTTCTGAATCTCATCTGCTGCCAATATATACATACATATACATATATATATATATATATATGTGTGTGTGTGTGTGTGTGTGTGTGTGTGTGTGTGTGTGTATAGATATATAGATATATATATATGTATATATATATATATATATA
>NC_068983.1:156909519-156910334 GCF_001194135.2 Octopus bimaculoides
TATATATATATATATATATATATATATGTATATAGTATTAGAAAATTATTACAATGCTTATTGGTTTATTAACATTATATCTAATAAATCCGGATTATTTCTTATTTTTCTCTATGGACGTCAGTTACAGCACGAAGCGTTTAATATGAGTTACAATTTGCATACTTGTCTACCAGATATCTAGGAGGACAACGTCATTTTCACTCGTATCGTATAGATTGCATGTACAGCAACATTCATGCAACGGAATTCAGTGATTAAGTGTGTTTCTATTAGTGTTAAATGGTGTAAAGGGAAGGGGAAAATAGTGAAGCCATTTCTCGTATTCATTTATTGATTTATTGGAAGCAGAAACTCTACTTCGCTCCTTTATGCTTTAGACTTTTCAATTTACCCGACAGCATACATACACAGGGAATCTCAAACTAACGTACTCTGTTATACAACGCACATACTCATACACAAACACCTACACGCACATGCACATACATACATACATACATAATATTTATGTGTGTACAGGGTCATAGCCACAGTACCATTTCCACGCAGAGAAAGTGCGTTTCGTAAACTAGAAATTACCCTTTGTATTACACACACAAGGCCTGAAAATTGGTGGTAAGTCTATTACATCGACCCCAAAGGATAAAAAGCGAAGTCGACGTCTGCGGAATTTGAACGCAAAACGTAAAGACGGACGAAATGCTGCTAAACATAGTTGTCTGCTGTGCTGACGATTCTGCCACCTTGCTGCTTCCGTACTAATATATATATTATATACTAATTTATATATATATATATATATATATATATAT
>NC_068983.1:156913826-156922865 GCF_001194135.2 Octopus bimaculoides
CATGATCAACTTTGTCAAAGGCTTTTGCAAAGTCGAGATATATCACATCAACATTTGAATGGTCAAGTAGCTGCTTCAGGACCCAGTCATAATGCTGCAAGAGCTGCGTGAGGCAGCTTCTACCTGGACGGAAACCATGCTGGGTCTCATTCAGCAAGTCATTTTCTTCTAGGAACGCAATCAATCTCCTTCTGACAATTCGTTCCATGACTTTGCTAATATGTGAAGTCAGAGAGATGGGCCTGTAGTTCCCAGCCTCTGCTCTGCTTCCACCTTTATGGATAGGACATATGGTGCCTTCCTTCAGCTTTTTGGGAAGTTTACCATTTGCAAGGAAACTCTGGAAGAGTATCCGGAGTGGTCCTGCTAGTTCTTGTTTACACGGCATATGCAATGAGTATTAATATAAATATACATATGTCTACATATGGCTACATAACACTCAATATATCATAGATTCTCGTATATATATATATTTATATATATATATATATATATATATATATGTATGTATGTATGTATGTATATATATGTATGTATGTATGTGCGTGTGTGTGTGTGCGTGTGTGTGTGTGTGTGTGTGTGAGTGTGTATGTTCATATACCTATACATATATTCTTTTATTCCTTTATTTTGTTTCAGTCATTTGACTGCGGCCATGCTGGAGCATCGCCTTTAGGCGAACAAATCGACCCTAGGACTTATTCTTTGTAAGCCTAGTACTTATCCTATCGGTCGTTTTTGCTGAACCGCTCAGTTACGCGGACATAAACACACCAACATTAGTTGTCAAGCGATGGTGGGGAGAAAAACACATAAACATACACACACACACATACACACACACACACACACACACACACATACAAACACACACACACACATATATATATATATATATATATATATATATATATATATATATATATATGCGACCGGCTTCTTTCAGTTTCCGTCTACCAAATCCACTCACAGGGCTTTGGTCGGCCCGAGGTTATAGTAGAAGACACTTGCCCAAGGTGCCACGCAGTGGGACTGAACCCAGAGCCATGTGGTTGGTAAGCAAGCTATTTACCACACACCCATACCATCCATCTATATATATGTGTGTGTGTGCGTGCGTCTATGTATGTATGTACGTATGTATATATGTATGTATGTATGTATGTATGAATGTATGCATGTATGTATTGCAGTAGTGGGATAATTTTCTGTAACTCTTCAGTGTTTCGCGTTGATTACTGATTTCGCAACTGCTGAAAAACAGAATTAATGAATGGTATACATGGTATAAAACTGCATAAAATATATATGAAAAGTCAGTTAGTGACCATGCATAAATTATAAGCAAGTGAGTAAAAAGGAAAACATATATTGTGTGTGTGTGTTTGTGTGTGCTTGCGCGCATGTTTGTGTTCGTTAATAACACCTGGAAGAAGTTGCTTCTTTGCCACACACCAAAGTGAATGGAGCTTTGGTTAGGGTGAATTGATGTCATCAGAAGATATACAACAATTGTCGAGTGTTTCGATCCTGAACCGTAGCGTTCTTCCATTGATATGTCAGAGAGCTGGTCAAATTACTGCTTCTCATCCCCTCTTGTCTTCCAGATTAACTCCTGTCGTTTGCTCCACAACCAGCAAGAGGCTCTTTCTACTGCCTCCCCCATCGTGCGCACAGCCACCCTTTGCTCCTTTCCTCTCATTCCAATGGCTGTAAGCATCCCCATGCTGACTGATCAGAGAATCCCCTACAGCCCATCTCGACTGGGAAAAGTCATTACTGCTATCTCTTCTCCCTGCAATCCTACAGAAGGTTCTCGTACTTGGCACGCTTCCATTCGTAGGCTTGATCAAACCCTCCATACCACAGGACTGTATGCTCGATCAAGATTATTTTCTTGGTCTTTTGAGACCGCAGAATCACGTCGGGCCTCGAGGTTGTATGGACGACCTACAACCTAGGGAATCTGCAGTCTCTCCCCAAATTCCACTTTCTGTTCGCTGGATTTACTTAAGGACGACTCCTTCATAATGCTGAGTGTTAAAATTCCTGAAAGTCATAGGCAGGGAAGACAACTCAACTCCGATCGAATTCAGGAGTGAGGGATACCGATATTTCACCATTTTTGTGGCTTATCAACGTTACATACATGAATCGAATCGGGGATGAATCGAATCGCCAATCTATGGCTATATATAAATAGCATGAAAATCATTTGCCGACGTGTCACGATTATGCACATGTAAGATTAAATTCAATAAAGAATTAAAAGCAGCACTAGTATTGTAAACATCATCCATTGCTCATACACAATGTATGTGTTTTGTTTGTTCGCCGGAATTCGTTGCTTTATAGCACTCGGGGACGACTCCCTCATAACGCTAGCTGTTAAAATACCTGACAGTCAAAGGCAAATGAGACGATAATATTCTCTACCACGATACCGAAAACGCAGATAAGCTGCAGAAACAATATTGTTTAGACTTCTTTAATCCCCGAGAGGTAAGCTACTTCAATGAAATCAACAACCAGTTCATAATTCCCCAGTTAGCCATCACTGTCTCAAACAACATTCCAGCAATAAATGAAACCAAATATTTTTTCTGCAGTAGACCGTGATAGATTTCCTGCCCTTGTCGTGAAGGAATAGACAACAACTTGCAGTTAACTGTCAGCCGGTCTCACTTATCTCTCATATTACCAATTTATTTGAAAGGGTGGTGGGTTCAATAAAAACTGGCCACCTAAAGACTAACTAATTTCAACCAGCATGGCTTTCGTTGCGGCAGAAATTGGCTTACACAGCTTCTACATCACTTTGATAACATCCTTAAAGTTTTGGGAAGACCTCAAATACTCATCCTATATATCTCACTTTATCAAACGTCCTGCTGCTAAAATTGTCCAACACTAGAATCCACGGAAAACTGCTGCACTGGATCAAGTATTTCCTGTGAATAGAATCTCACATCTTGTGATTGATGGAATCCATACAAGCCCAGTAAAATTCACCAGTAGTGTTCCTCAATGAATTGTATTGGCCTACTTCTCTTCATAGTATATATGTACAGTAAATACGCCTATTCTCAGGTGGCTCCAAGCTTCAGAAATTTATCAGTGGAGAAGACAGAATAAAACTCCTGTGTAATCTATAAGTCAGGGAGCAGGGACAATAACATATTGCTAAACGTGGGAAAATTTGAACTCATTCACTTCGGAAAAGAAAATGTGCTCAAACAACCATACTCTCTTCCTTCAGGAGAACCGCTTTTGACATATCAGAGATTTAGGAGTAACTGTTGACAAGAACCCTAGTTAGAGC
The DNA here is from genome assembly GCF_001194135.2 of Octopus bimaculoides. Lineage (NCBI taxonomy): Eukaryota > Metazoa > Mollusca > Cephalopoda > Octopoda > Octopodidae > Octopus > Octopus bimaculoides. Next base: position 156,917,152 of record NC_068983.1, read on the forward strand.
ATTAACATCAACAATAATGTTGATATGGCTCGCAAGATGGGCTCTTAGATTCTCAGATCTTTACAGTCGAGAAGTAATCAACTCCCTTTTCTGATTGTTTTTCTAGTCACACCTTGAATATTGTTGCCCCCTATGGTCACCGCATTCTAAAAACAACTATGAGGAATAAGCCATTATAAAATAATAATTAATGGCATGACTGATTTTAATTATTGAAAATCTATTCCCTCCAACATCACTGTGAGAAGTGTATCACTTTCAAAGTATGGGGAAAACACCAGCAGCACTGACCAGATGATATTAGTATTAACATCTAATCATTAAGATCTAATGCCATACGCTCCCTTCGCAATTCACGCTCACAAAAGATAACCACATTGCAACACAATAACTTTTCCTTGACAACCCTTGCTCTTCTTAATATTCCCCCAAAACAACAACTACCTACTTGACTGGGTTATGACACCGCAGAAGTTGACTTTAAAATCATTTAACAGTTTTCACTATTAAGTTTGATACAGCCTGAACCAATTTTGGCGGAAACATTTCTGAGTTTACGTTATATATATATGTGCGTGTGTGTGTGTGTGTGTGTGTGTGTGTGTGTGTGTGTGTGTGTGTGTGTGTGTGTGTGTGTGTGTGTGTGTGTGTGTGTGTGTGTGTGTGTGTATGTATGCATGTATGTATGTATATATGTATGTATGTATGTATGTATGTGTGCATGTGTGTGTGTATATGTATACATAAATGTGTAATGGTGCCTCTGTGTGTGTGTGTGCGTGTGTGTGGTTGGGGTTACTCTAACCCCTCTCACACCATCCAACCGTTTTTAATGATTTTTGGCACATGTTAGATCACATGTCCTGAAGTTCAAATAACGACGGAATTTTTCGAAAACTCGATAATGCTCAGTTGGCATCAATTTTTGTGAGCTCAATCGCGCGTTTGAATGGAAATTCCCATAACGATGTTATTTTTCCTGCAGCTTTTGCATTTTCTGTTCGATTTAGATGAAAATCGATAAGTGAGCGAGGCTTATGGCAATGAGTTGATATCAGTATATGACGTTGACAAAAAATTGATAATTGCGCCTGAGCAGTGGTTTTGCAAATACCTATATGGATTTTCTCTTTGGCCGTAACTTTTATATTTTTTATCCGATTTTAATGAAATTTGAGATGTAGGTACATTTTGTGGTGCGGGAGACGGTAAAAGTGTTTATTTAATTCTAAAGTATTTGAAAAGGGCACACATGCAAATAAGCATTTCCTTGGAGACATTCTTATCGATTTTGTAGAAATTTTACACGTGATTACAGTTTATATCCATTCGTTCATGCCAGCATGAAAAGTTGAAAAAAATCGATAATTGCCCGTGAGCGGGGGATTTTAAGAAATCAATAGGCTTTTTGTATGCAATTACCCACAGGATTAATATTTTATGCTGTAACTTTTACAGAATTTACCCGATTTTGATGAAATTTGACATTTAGGTAAAGTTTATGGTCGGAGTCATTAAAATAAACTGTTTAGAGGCAGAAATCGTCAAAATTCATTCACAATAAAATAATGAACTGATTTTGAAGAAAATTGACCCTTGAGTAAAGTTAAGCACTTTGGCATATGAAACATCGATTATTCATATAATGTATTGGGATTTAAAAGTCAATAGGATATTTTCATGTAAATGGTCACATGGATTTTATGACATAGCCTTAACAATTTTCTTCGGATTTTGTTGAGATTGGACACGCTGATCAATTTTGTACAGAGGGTGGCATTCAGGGAAGAGAAATAAACAAACATCACTCTCAATGAGTCGAGGTACACACAAAAGTTTGACTGGAATTTCAGGCGGTCCAGTATGTAGGAATATGTCGAAAGCGTTAAACAGGTAAAATCCCTACCGAACTAGACATAGCATCTTAACGAGTCATAGTTGGCACGGGAAACGTAGAAGATTTCAATCAAGGTCAGAGGTGGGCTTAACTTCAACACGGAAAACACGAGCAATGCCGAGTCCAACAGCTAGTGTATATATATATATATATATATATATATATATATATATATATATATATATATATATATTTATATATATATATACACACACACTTGTTTTCAAATTGTGCTATTAATATTTTTCAAGAATTCAAAAAAAAAATTGAATATTAACATGTATTTGTCCTTATAACATTTTGAATTAGATATTTATGAAAATAAGCATTTATATTCATCATAAATACCATTTTATGCTTTTAATAATATTCCTTCGTTTATAAATAGTTTTAATTCGGAATATAAATCACCAAATATTAAAAGTAATTTTCATTAATTTAATAGTTTATGTATTTTACTTTCCTTTCATGTTTGTGTTGATAGCATATTGAGGCAAGAGGCATTCGATTTAGAAAATGCTAAACATAAAGAACCCAAGCAATGCTTAAATGCATGAAACAAAAACTTAGATATTTTAATTGATAACTTATTCATCTTTCATGTGACTAAAATATTACGAATGTACATAAAAGTTTCTAATATTTTTCCCTCAGTATAATTACAGTTTATTGAATTATGCTAAATACTAGAGATATTTCTTTTGATCATGTAATCTAATTGTTTCGGGCATATTGTCTGTCTCTGAATGAATTAGGAGGACAATTGAAGATTGATTGAAACAACTATAATTGCGTTTTATGCCTTTTGTCATTATATATTAGAAGCGGATATTTCTATATCAAATGTTGTTAATTGTCGTTACTTTGTATGTAGTAAAGTACATTGCAGAATATAAATGATTTTTGTTCATAAGAAAAGACAATTGTAAGAATGGACCCAATCAAAAAACATGTGCAACGATCTTAAATGTTTGCCGGTACTTCTGTTTGTTCGGCAATTTCAACAATCTCAAAGCTATGCTTAGAAGACATCGTAATTGTCTTTACATGACAAGAATACCAACACAAATAAAGGAGGAACAGTGATGTATTCGGTATCACATCAGATTGGAGGATATTGATTCGTACTTTACAAAAAATTGAAGGTCACGATGATAAGAACTATCGATAATTGTTGAATGGTTTTTGGGGATGTACGAAATATGGTTTTCAAATATATGGAATATCACACCAATTAACATATTTCTATATGCCTACGTATGCTACAGGTGCAAAGATACTCGTTGACACCATAAAAACAAGCGAAGACGAGAATAATTTATTTTTAAAAAATCATTAATTTATTAAGAAATCAATTAACTTCTTAACATATTAGTATACTCTCTAAAGAACTCGAATTCACACAACTACAACGAAATGTAAGCCATTTCCTAATTAAGACTCACAGAAGAATTGTACGACAAGAAAGACTATGAATCGATGGTAAGATACAACAGCAACTACAACACACCAAATAGTAAGAACAAAACCGTCGACAATTTCAATTAATATATTTTGATTTACCCATAACAACACACGCACAAACAAAAAGACAAACTGAACTTCAGCTGAAATAAATGGGACGGTTGAAAAGTATTAAAAAAATTATAAAGAAATAACAGTTACAGAGGCCGTTAAAGGAAATGCAGTAGTCTTGAAGAATACAGAATATTATGAAAACTTTGGGTTGTCCATGTTAAAAGACTATGCATACTCTGAAAAGATCCAAAACAACAGTAAAAAAAAACAATGTGAAAACTAAGAATATTAATACACATATATCGATGACTCACCGACAAAGGGTACGATTGTATTAACAAATTCAGATGTAAACCTAGCCTCTTATATGACATACCAAATGTTAACGGAAGGGAAGTTATGAGTGGAGCATGCCAAGCCGCCACTCAATATCTCCTCACCAAATCTGAAATTGAGACGAATAACAACTGGTCCGACGTGTGAAGCCAAGTGTTTGAGTAATTTCTTAGATACCCTGCTAAAGCCATTCTTCAAGCATATCAGAAGTTTCATATGAGATGATTCAGATATATTACACCACCTCCCGAAAACACAGATGACATAGTAAACCATTATTAAAACGTCCCTCACGACTTAAATTCTAGTTGCATAATTATACACGTGAGTACCCCCATCGCATGAAAAATGAATTTATGATAGGACTAAAATTTATTCTAGAAAAAAACGATTTTATGCTCAATTATAAAGTTTTCCGACAAACCTCTGAGACAGCAATGGTGACGAAAACAGCCCCTTCCTATACGAATTTAGTTATGAGCTACATAGAGATTATGCTATACAAGCAATAGTAGGGATATATGGAACCATTTTCTATATACATTCAAGAAAATTAGAAAAGGTACCTCTACAATTGCTTCATTCTCTAGAATGATATAGAATAGCTAAAAGAATTTGAAGCAATCCGCAATGGAATTAATAAAAGTATTCCATTCGAAATGGGATATAACCATAACTAACTCCCTTTTTAGATATCTTTGTAAGGATAGTTAACAATGAAATAGAGACAGACATTTACTATAAAACTATGGGCTCCAAACAATATTTTGCATTCATTTCATACCATCAAAGGCACATCAGAATAAATTTCCTTCATAACCTACCCAAAAGATGTAAGCGACCAAGAACTAAAAGTTGCACTTCTTAACAGGAATTACCCAAGCCAAGAAATTAGGTATCCAGGGACTACGACAAATTAAACAAAGAAATAAATAGGAACTGAAGATCTTACTATACATTTACACCTACAATACCCAAACTAATGAGACCTACAACACAATATCCTAAAGCACAGTGATACTAAGAAAAGACCCCAAATTGAATCAAATTCTCCAAACATATATCATCATAAAGAGTAAAATACAACCCACATCAAAGAAAAAACACTAAAGAATGCCTGACATTGCACAATAACTGCAAAACGAACAGTAAATGTGCAGAAGACCCAATTATGGTAAGTGCCTTAACTGTTCGTTTTACGGTTATTGTGCGATGTCAGGCGTTCGTTAGTGTTTTTTCATTGAGTGGAATCTGAAAGCTTAATCTATGCAATAATACATTCAAGATGTGGAAGACATTACATTGATCAGACGGGAAACGCTTTGCAACAACGCATTATCCGACATAGATCTCAAAATACAGAAATGCAGTTACTACAGGCAAGTAACACTCATACTTTACGGTTTTACCTCTGTATAAATTTAGCGATAACATAATTCAACTGCAATGCTTCACCAAAGAAATATCCTTCATAAGCAAATTCCAACCACATTTAAATTCCTGAGACAGAGAAAGAGAAAAGACGATCACCAACACTACTGCAACCCCTGATAAAATATCCACAACGACTGCTACTAGTTAGAGGGTCAAGTACTATAGACACTAGCTACTATCGCTAAAGTCTTACCTATTGTTCCCTTCCCTAACAGCCGATCACTACTGCTACTAATTGCTAACCACTAACAATCAGAATGAAATGAAATACCAACACAATGATGCTTTTCTGAGAAAAACATCGTAACACCGATAAGTAATATTATGAAAGATTAATTTATTTTCATTTATTTCAATTTATTTTCTTTTTATTTGAGTATGACTAGATCGTCTTTTTAAAATGAACGAAGACAGTGGCAGCTTACCTTAAAAATATAAATTCTAGTTTGCTCTTTTTACTTTCATAAAGTTTTCAAAGCATTTCCTTTATATTTTTTCAATATAAATTATTTTCGCCTAAAACCTCTTC
>NC_068983.1:156922992-156924167 GCF_001194135.2 Octopus bimaculoides
ATATATATATATATACATGTATGTATCTCTTCAATTTTTTAATTATTATAAAACTTCCACTTAGGAGGGAACCGGTTTCCAACAAAGATACAAGGGTCCGTTTTTGCGATCTTGGGATGTAGATAACAAAGACAAATTCACATTTGAAACTTGAGAAAAACCTTGTATATTTTTACTGTTCCACTCACAGATTGAACTTGTAATGTACGAATCAGCCTGGTGTTCCAATTATTATTGGTATGAATATGAATTCATAGTCTGGATATAGAAGCTGGAGGTTCCGAAGCAGTTGTCCATAGATATCTTCTTTTTCTTAAATTTTCAAAGAGATATTCATACCTGCAAGGCAGCTAACCTTTATGATGGTACATACCTTTGCCCCTCTGTACCAAACAACAATATCCGATCTGTTATGTTTATATTTGACAGAGGTTTTGATGGGAATATTCCACCAATATTCCTGCAGCTGATGTTTATGAGTGTATTCCATAACAGAGGGATTTTCTAAGTTTATTTCAGGACAATCTTTTTTTTTTCGGATAGCATTGTAAATTGTTTTAGCAACAACATCGTGTCGCATAGGAAGGTAGTACCGTGACGACATTTTTGGACAGCTGTTAAATCACATGCGTGATGTCTTCCACAGAAACATGACATCGCCTACACATGCGATTGCACCTTGGGATTACAAGAGCTTCACTGTCTCTCTTATTCATCAGGTACTTTGTGGCAGTCTCCTGTTCCTGGATTGCAAACGCATAGCCTTCAAAGTGTGATGTGATGTAGTATATATGTATGTATGTATGTATGTATGTATGTATGCATGTATGTATGCATGTAACAATTATAGTTTAACGGGCAGTTCTACAACTTGTGACTCTCACGCAGCATTTTCTCAGTTTTTCACTTCCATTCACTTACAATGACCCTTTTGAAGTTGTAGTGACGGAGAAAGAAGATAAAAGCATATCAGAAGCTGACAGATGGACATAGTAGCTTTATATGGATATTCCGTATTTCTCTCATGATACATTTAAAATCACTATCCTGCAATATATAATCGCCAATCACAAACTAGTTGTATATATTATCAGATTATACATACACGCACATATAATCACGCACACACACACACACACAATATATATATATATATATATATATATATATATATA
>NC_068983.1:156924303-156930244 GCF_001194135.2 Octopus bimaculoides
ATATATATCAGTGTCTAACGGAATTAATGCAGTTACTGATGTTTATATTCAACCAATATGAAGATGAAAGACAAACACGACACCGGTGAAATTTGAACTTATACGATAAAACTACATATATTTAATGTTCTTCTACAACATTCTACCGTTACGCTCCAAGAACAACCTTTTCAGTTAATATATATTAATTACGAGAATCTTCTTTAGAAAATAACATATTTCACTTAATGTTTACATCTCCGATTATGTAGAAATAGTTGAGTTGGATAAGGTTCTATTGTAGCCGAATTTCATCGATTTAATGCAAAAGATCGGAGATCAAGAGGTCAAGAGTGATGAGAACTTGAGTCTTTATAATCACGCCAAGAATTTGACCTCTTCATTTTTGTTTTAAATGTTATATCATAAAATCTGCTCTGCTAGCAGAAGAATGTTTACTTTCCCAGACTGCTTCTTTTTATCAGCGCATATGAGATTATCAAAAGGTCGATAGTCGGGTTGACGGATGAGTGAGTGAACTGTGTTGGCTGTGATGGGTGAAAATGCTTAAACGAATATTGTTGCTTTCATGAAGACAGTTTTATCATCAGCATTAGCAATTTACTTTTCAATCCCCATCAATATTTAATCAACCTATCGATTTCGATGATAGAAAATGGAAATGGCGTATCGATCGTTTATCTATTCGAAGGTCAATAGCTACTTTGATTTCTTTGCTCTTACGTTATAGTTAGAACGGGGAATTTCGATAAGTTTGTTTGCTTGTTTGTTTGTTTGTTTTCAAATTTAATAACTTGGTTTACGCTGTTATCACTGCACATTGAATTATAGAACAATAAAACGGTCCAGTCTTATTTATCTTCTTTGCAGATTTTCCTTCAAGGAAGAATGAAGCTGACCAATAATTTGGCAGGCACGTATCTCATTTAGAAAGATAATCGTTTATTGATGCTTCTATGTGTTATCATTAGTTTAAAATAAGTTATATACAGGTTCGTCCAACTAATCATGATATAGCTGATTATGAATATGATTTATAAGATATAAGTTTTGCGGTTACTGTAACTGTATTCTCCAGTTATCATTATGTTATACCAAAGACATCCCAGTTATGATATCTTTTTCAGACTACGTGTACCCACCACTACACTATGCAATGTATCGTTTTCCATTACCCACGGCGAGGTTTGATTTCTGGAATACTTTGCTGTTATTTCTAGTAGATCAAGCGACAACATGGAAACTCGCTCGCTGGTTTGTAATCAATGCTATACGAAAGAAAATAAGAAAGTAAAGCAAACTATAAACAGAGTATAATATTTTCCCTCGGGTTTCTATGTCAAAATGCCAGTGGCTACGTTGCTGAATTTTGTCTCCAAGTTGTGAAATTAATTACTTGTGATATTCTGAGATACTTTTCTTCGATTATAATCTACTCATTCATGTTCATCTTATGCATCGGTGATATAGATTGTTACTAAGTGATGTTATGTCAAAACAAAAACAAAACAAAATATATATTCATAATCCAAGCTTTTTTTATTGTTCGTTTCGTCTGGAGACTATGCGCATTCACAGACCTTCAGGGATCAGCGAGAATTCACATTAGAAAAATCTCTGCTTAAAATTTTGTAATTGAGACAAGTGCAGGAAAGACGAATACGCGGTAGGAATTACAGAAATGCAGCATTATGGAGTGTGTGATGGTTAATGCGATGCCTAGGTTGATGAGCATGCTATCGATGATGAGACAAACTGACGAGATGCCGGAGGAGATTTCCGCCCCGACATCCGAAACTCGGAGTTTTATTATGGCAACCGAATAATTGTCACATATTATTTTACAGATAAATTCCTCTATCTACATGATATCGAGGTCTCATTCATTCTTTTGTTGTCATACTATTACTATTAATGCTTTCAGGAATGCTTTCAGAAAGCATTTACGAGCACCTTGACAACCAAAATTTACTGCCAGAACAACTGAAAGGTTGCAGAGAGAAGGCTAGAGGAACGCATCATCTATTATACATATAAAAAGCAGTTCTAAATGAAGTAAAAGCTAGAAAAAATTCACAATAGCATGGATATATTATAAGAAAGTGAATAGTTTAATACATTCCGTATAGCAGACAATATAAGAGAATTAATGAGCTGTAGCATGAAGAAATGGCAAGTAGATCTCTACTCAAGTGATATACTCTTTGGAAAAGCTAATATCAAAAGAGGAATTTTCCAAGGGGACTCGTTGTCCCCTTTAATATTTGTCTTATGCTTGATATTAAGGGAGGTAAAGGCCGGGTATCAGTTTAGGAATAGTTGGGGGAAAATTAGCGATTTGCTCTACATGGCTGATCTGAAGCTTTTAGTAGAAATGAAAAAGAGATAGATTCCTTAATACAGACTGTAAGACACTTCAGCAAAGGGATAGGCATGGAATTTGCCATAAATAAGTGTGCAAATTAGTCATGAGAAGGATACAGGTAGTCAACAGTGAAGGCATCCAGTTACCAGAAGGCCAGACATTAAAATCATTGAAAGGAGGAGAGAGTTATAAGTATCTAGGAGTATTAGAATCTGACAGGGTACTAACCTCAGAAATGCAAAGAAAAATTGGGAAGTACACTAGAAGGGTGAGGAAGCTAATGAAGTGAAAGCTAAATGGTTCGAATCTAGGGACAGAAGAACTAGGAAGAAATTCAATAGGAATGGAGGACTGTAGCAAGAGGGCAGGGGTAGGAAGATTATACCTACATAGAAAGGAAGGCGGGAGGAGGTTAATATCAGCAGAAGACTGCGTGGAGTTAACTAGAGTAGTTATAGAATCCTATGTAGGTAATAGTGAAAAAAAGTTTATTAAAAGCTGCTAGAGTCACTGCAAGGCATAGGGAAACCAGAAACCCAAACGAAGTTAAAAACAAAAAGAAAGAACAGAAAATACCTGACTGGCAGGAGAATGTGTTGCATGGTAAATTCCCAAAGATAGTTACAGCAAATTGTAGTAGTGAGACATGGTTATGATTGCAGTAAGGAAAGCTGAAGAGAGAGACAGAAAGTTTCTTAGTAGCTGCACAAGATCAAGCATTAAGGATTAATTGGATAAACACCAAGATAGACAAAAACCAAGTAGAATTCCAATGTAGATTAGGCAAATCAAAAGAGGAAAGTGAGACTCACACAGTGAGTGAATATAGCATGCTGGCACAGAAAGAACACAAGAAAAGACATGACAATGTAGGGAGAGTAATCCACTGGGAGCTATGAAGAAAGCTAGAATTTGATCATACTGATAAATGGTATGAACATGAACTTAGTAAAGTACTAGAAAGTAAGAAATATAACATGTTGTGATAATTTAACATTCAGACTGATAGAGTAACAGAAGCCTGAAGGCCTGTTTTAGTAGCAATGGTAGATAACGAGAATAGAAATTGCCAGATAATTGACTTTACAGTCCCAAATGATGAATATATTCACATGAGATGTATAGAAAAATAGCAAATACCAGAACCTAGTTATTGAATTACAGAGACTATGTATAGTATAGGTAAAATGTATCCCAGTAGTTATAGGTGCATTGGGAACTATCCCTAAATATCTGAACAGGTGGATAGAGGAAATAGGCATAAGACCCAGTTTAGTACAGCTCCAGAAAACAGTGTTATTAGGGACAGCTACGATACTTAGGAGGGTTCTTGGCATCTAAGGTTACTTGTTGTAGCCCAATGTTAGGATCTTTTCTTTTCCAACAGCCTAATCTGTTGAGTGTATGGATATAGTAGTAGTAGTAGTAGTAGTAGTAGTAGTAGTAGTAGTAGTAGTAGTAGTAGTAATGATAATAATAATGATAATAATAATAATAATAATAATAATAATAATAATAATAATAATAATAATAATAATAATAACAACAGCAATAATATTAATAATAAAAACAATAACAACAACAACAAAAATAATAACACGAGCCAATCCCCTAATGCCACCCTAAAGTTTAACTTTTCCATAAATTGTACAGCATCATCTCTTTCCACAACTAACTCACATATGACAGATAGCTGCAACTACCGGCCTGGAACCGATTGCCCAGTGCAAGCCCATTGCAGAAGGTTTAATGGGATATATAATGCATTGGCCACAACATATCACACACCTCTACTAGCTATTACAGCGGGTCTACTTTTGATTTTCAAAAGAGATATTCTGCACATCTAAACTCATTTAAATATGAGGAGCATAGCAAATCTACGTCCCGACCCAACCACATACAACATCTGATAGATAAGAAAATACCATATAGGATATCCTGGGCCATAATAAATTCTGGAGTCCCATACCAAGGCCAACGCTGTATGTGTGTACTCTGCCTGAAAGAAGCCCTCCAAATACTAGTTCATAATTCACCACAATTACTCAATAAACAACACGCAGTGTTCTCTACTTGTAAATATAAATTCTATCGCACCTTTAGATTCTTCCATAGGTCCAAGTGCAAGCAAAATCAACACACATAACTCTTGCCTATATGCATCCACGGTCGTTACAATGTACGTATGCATTTTCGTTTCTTTTCTATCAACATAAGTAACTAAGAAACTAGCTAGCTGCAATAATCTTTAATTAATTATTTTTAATTATTAATTCTTTAATTTTTATCGTTTATCCATTTAATTGTATTTTTATCCTATATATACTTCCTTAAGCTAGGCATCTATTTTTAGCTGCCCCTACTGACCACTGAACTAAATTTTCTTTCTGACCACACCGAACCTAGAATTCATCTATTTAATTAATAGAATGAATGAGAGCGAAAGTAAAATAAAAATTTTAAAAATTAAAAATATGAATAAAGATAAGATGCCAGTATTATTCTTCGTAAAGGCCGGTTCCGGGTGAGAAGTCAGGCATTAAAGTTTTGATAAAGTGGAGGAGGAAGGTATTTATGTCTATTAATTAGACATAAATATCTTCGTCCACTTTACAAAAGCCTTAATGCTTGACCTCTCACCCGGAACCGACCCTTACGAAGAATAATACTAGCATCTTATCTTTATTTTCTTTTTTTTTTTTTGTTTCATTTTACTTTCGGTCTCATTCGTTCTTTCCCACACCTATCCCATTTCTTTCTTTTCTCTCTTTCTTCTCTCTCTTTTATCCACTCACTCACAACCCATATCAGTCTATCATGGTGTCTGACTTTCTCACTCTATATACCCACGTGATCCATTTTCATACTACTTGATCACTTAATTCTATTCCTTCAGCATGAAAGCAACATTCAACGTACTGCCAAAATACTGCCTGGATTTACCTGGGATTATTTATATCTAAGAGCCTATACGTTTACGGAAGCACGGACCAATCTCCATACTCTCAGGAAGAAAACGAGCAGTGAACTTTATTCTCCTGTCTGTATTCTTCTATCTACTGTTTTTCTCTTTATACTTGTATCTATTCCTTATAAACTGTGAATTTCCCTGATCTTTCATGCATACTCATCTTGCCTCTGTTGACGGAATACACAGTATACGGACATGCTAGCCTATCACTTAGGATATCCCAGAAACAGCTATAAGACTTCAAATTCACCTTATCATAATTAAATATTCTAAATGACTTGAGATACCTGTCTTTCCTTGGTTTTTGTTGTCCTTTTTCTTCTAATATAATATTTTACCTGCTAACTCGGAAGCCTAGCACAGATTCTTAGCTCCAGCCTCAGCTGTGAACTTGGGATCTAACGGATGACAAATTATAGCACTTACTCAGCGTACCTATTCGCTTAGATCACCAGTAAACTAAACGCCTCATTTTCTTTGCATATATGTGTGTGTATGTATGTGTGTGTGTGCGTGTGTGTGTGTGTGCGTGCGCGTGCGTGTGTATCCTATATGTATTCACACCTTTAGTCAAGTTTAGTTCACGACTAACTTTCATATAT
>NC_068983.1:156931018-156931849 GCF_001194135.2 Octopus bimaculoides
TGAAGGGTAGTGGCGGACCGAAAACAAGACAGGAAAACGAAACGGTGAAATAAACAAACAAAAAGGCTGTACAGACAGACGTGAAGTGTGTATGTCTTGAACGCTGTGAAGCACGTACAGGAAGGGCAAAGAAGTACGTGCGAGCCTGGTGATTCCAAGAACAAAAAGGAATAGCAGCCGGACACACGTGACCAAGGCTGTATGAAGAGAAAGAGTAGCAGAGGGAAAAGGAGGGGAGGAAGTAGAATAAAAGTGAGCAACGAGAGGTAGAGAGAGAGAGATAGTAGTAGTAACGGTGAGAGGCGAAGGACGAGTAACAAGAGAGAGAGAGAGAAGTAGTGACAGGTAGAGGCGAAGAACAGTAGAGGGAAGAATGAGAGGGGGAGATGTGTGTTTGTATGTATATGTGTATGTGTATGTGTATATATATATGTGTGTGCGTGTATGCGTATGTATGTATGTGTGTGCGTGTACGCAATCTCACTCTAACACACTTGTGTTAGTCAGATTCGCACCATACGCACACGAAACACATCATCGAAACATCAAACGCAGCGAAACACTTTTTTTTTCTTCGGGCATCAGTTTTTATCGTTTTATTGATTTATATAAGGGTGAGAGTTCGGTTTTGACAGTGTGAAGCTAATTTATTGGTCCCCAAGTTACGCTACAAATTTGCCACGGGTCGGGGAACAACAGTCCACTTCTATTTTTGTTTCTTATTACCAGAAGACCTTTTCCAACCCGCCCATCATCTGACAAATGGAGGTGTGAGGGTCGTGAATGGGGCGATAGCAGGCTGTCAGCTAATAGCATATATATATATATATA
>NC_068983.1:156942628-156946486 GCF_001194135.2 Octopus bimaculoides
AACCAAATCCATAAACATGTGTTCGATTTCCTGTTTGTAACAACGTTTGGAAAACTGAATTTCAAACCAATGCTATGAATTTCTGATGTTCATTATCCATTGTCACCCGATGCCGTTTCAGTATTTCGATATTAGCCCGAGTATTCCTAATCTCTGCCTATCCGTTTCTCTTTTCTCAGTATGGTAGTGAGAGACTGTGTACTGCGATATTTTCAACTGGGTGAAAATATTCCACAAGATTTAATCATTATTGACGCAGGTGTGACCGTATTATAAGTTGCTTACTTTCCAACTACATGATCCCAGTTTCAGTCCCACTGCATCGTACCTTGGGCAAGTGTCTTCTACTATAGCTTCGGGCTGATCAAAGCCTTTTGATAGTATATGATGAACGGAAACGTCCGCCGTATATGAAGTAACTTTGACGAAAGTAGCATTAATTTTCTAGGTCGTTCAACTTTGTTCAATGGCTCAGTGGGCCGATTGAATGAACCATTCAATAACGAATCTATAACGATTACTTGAACAGCTGTAAGTCAAATTTACTATAATAAAGAAAAATATGTAATGATTATCATTTGTGCCCATTCTCCCTCTACATAGAAAATAACTGGAAGAGATACCTGGATGACTTTCATACTTTGGCATGAAAGTATAGAGAGACTTAAAGCATTGCAAGCACTTATAAATGGACTTGATGTAACCAGTCAATTCACGATGGCAAATAGCCATCAACAACTTCCCTTCCTCGACATCCTCATTAAGAAATCTAACAACGTAATAAAAACAGATATATACTATAAGCCCACGGACTCCAAGCAATATCTACCGTTCAACTCATGCCACCCCAGACACACCAGAATGAATATCCCCTTCGACCTAGAAAAAAGGATATGTACTATAGTTTCTAATGCAAGCACCAGGGACACACGACTACATGGACTAAAGGATACACTCATCACCAGGAACTACCCACCTTCACTAACTGACATATGCTTTCAAGGTGCCCTACAACTCATGATCCACGAACTCAGACATCCCAAATTAAAGAAGGATTTACAATCAAAGCTTGTGATGCCTATAGCTGAGTCCACTCTGCTGCAAGCATTCGTCTGAGGTATCTCCTTCGACAATAACCCATAAGTAGCAGTTTTTTCATCCCTTTGCCCCTCGTATCTCCACGATGCCCTGAAAAAGTTATTGATCTTGACCTTCATCCTCTGACTAAGCAATAAAAGCAAAATGGTATTTGTTCAGCAAACTGAAATCAGAATATCGTGAAGCACATTCTACCGCTGTTGAAGAGAAATAAGCTGTTTCAATTCATTTCATTTCAGGTACACTGCTAAAGCTCCTGGGAAGATATAAAGATCAGAACATTCTCATTTTCCAGTTAATATACAAACTTTATAACAGATGTTAGAAATCAATATCAAACAAAGAAGATAATCGTTAGAAAGTTATGAAAAACGAATAAATCACATGAACAGGAATTCAATCTAAAGTGTTTGCAACAAACCCACCAAAGCGAATATACATGGAATTTACTGATGAAACAAAGCAATGGTGGCTTGTCGTGTCTTGTGGTTGTTCATACTTCCATCTGTTAGACGCAAACTATGTTTGGTGTTGATAAATTGAACAAAAATAGGAATTACTTAAGTCTTGTCAAGAAAAACCAGAAAAGAAAATAATGATATATAAATGGTTATTTATATGCAGAGAATGAGATTGATAGGTTGCTTATTTGCTTAGTTACTGAGTTTACTGGATAGCTCGCTTGCCAGCATGACTGGTTGGTGAGATGGCATGTCCACATACAACCGCAGATAGACGATCTATCAGTATGCAAACGAGGAAAACAAAGTTTACAGGAAAGAAGAAACAAGCGGAGAAATACAGCAAAATCAAAAACAAAACAGCAAAGCTGCATAATATTTAAAAGGTGTTATGCTAGACATATCAATAAAAGCTGTGAGTAAACATGGGAAGATGAAAGAGAATGCATACACACGGACATATAGATATGTATTTATACATATATATGCATATATATATACATAGATATGTGTATACAAACACACATACACATGTATATATACATATATGTGCACACTCATGAATATGCATGTAAATCTAAACCATCACAAACATACACAATAAACTAGTGCGTGTGAGCAAGTGCCTATATAGGTATACACACACATGCATACAAGCGCGCACACACTAATACACACGCACATACACACGCACACACACACACACAGACATATATATATATATGAGGGAGAGAGAAAGAGAGAGATGTATTAGTAAATATATAAATACATAAATACATACATACTTCTATATCATCTGCGTACCTTTGTGTTTAGGCATGCATATGTAATCCTCCGTCGGTGTTTGAGGCTATATATATCGAACAGGCAATGACAAGTGAATGAATCTAATATACAGTCAGTTTGAAAATAGATAGATCAAAAATAGAATTACCATAATAGTAAACATGGTTTAGGGTTTAAGAAAACATGTTGATCTATAGACAGAAACGGTAACTTGTATAATATTAGCTGACAAAACAATCTCGACGTATATTATGTTCAGAATCTTCTGTACGAAAAAGAAAAACGTTGATAAATGCTCCATCGCCACGTTTTGCTTACTTCAAATAAAGAAAAGAAAACGAAAAATTAAAAAAAAAGGAAAAGAAATAATTACGGACAAAATGAGAGTAGAGAATATAAGAAAATAGGCAATACTGGACAAATTTCAGATATGTAATAGTTTTGTGGACTTGTAAATTGCATTTTTTTCTTGGTGTAGTAAAGAACAGAAATAGATGAGTTACGCTGGTAACCTATATCTGTATTCGAATACATCTCATCAGCCATGTACTACAGAAGTGCTTTTCTTGGACTATATTTTGCCCTTCTCTCCGAATATTTGCTCCCTCCTCTTTCTCACGGAGAGCTATGCTCGAAACATCACACACACCCACTTGTTTCCATCTTATACTAAGTATCAAACTGTGTACGTCCTTCGGACTTATGCCGTTTTTGTTTTTATTTTTATCTTCGATTTGCCTTTACATACCATACATACATACATACGTACGTACATACATACATACATACATACATACATACATACATACATACATACAAAGAAGAACACAAGTAGGGTTTGAATTTCCTGCCGCTGTTTCGGTAGAACTTTATTGATGTATTCATACATTACATCATAGCATATATCCATCTTCAGGTTGATGCGCCTAGATTCTAATGGATCCTATAACTAATTCGTGTGCCTCTGTGTGTGTGTGTGTGTGTGTGTGTGTATTGCATCTCTTCCAACGTAATATATTGCATCCAACGTACTCTTTGCGACCCTTTATATACTGAACAATCGGGCTGTCGGCTAGCCAACCGATTTACTGAACATCTACGAGATATCTGTTGCCCGTCATTTTATATATTTCTCCAGCATTTGCTATTTTACACTCGTTCTGGTCTAACGACTCCCTATGTTTGTTTTCGTTCGGTTTCCTTGTATGTCTCCAGTGTCCTGCTTTTGTTCCCAACATTGACCCTTCATAAATCTCAAATTTTATTTTGATACTTATGGGAGCAGCTGTCTTCGAAGACTCATATTGGCGTTAAATGCTCGAAATGAGTAGATAGAAAGCCGACAACTGTTACTTGTCTTGTTTCCCATTTGTATCTCACGTTGTTTGCGTATTGAACTCATTTTTTTCGTATTTCATGTGTTGTTTACTGTTGGTGATGTCTTGTACCCATATATGCATATATGTATATGCATATATATGCATATATATATATATATATATATATATATATA
>NC_068983.1:156947965-156949797 GCF_001194135.2 Octopus bimaculoides
TATATATATATATATATATCATGTCAGGTCACATGTGAAGTCTCATGGAATCCAGTACAGCCTGTCCCATGGTCGGGTCGTCTTTAGTTATATTTTCCATTTCATTAGTAATTTAATTGCATATAAATAGAGGTAAACCATTCCAAGTTAGACACAGATTCCACGTAAACATAAGAAATGATGTTTTATTTGTACCTCCACCAATGGTAAATACATAAACATATACGTATATTCTTATGTGTGAGAGACAGAGAGTTTGTTTTCCCGTTTTTTCCCATTATTTTGCTTCTGTCGATCCATGGTATGTTTTCGGCAAAACATATGAGAAATATTATATAAATTGCGAACATTTAAGTGCTACAAGAAATGCGTGCCTTGATGTTAAACAGCCTTTTGTAGACGCTTCCCGAGCCACATATATCAGTACGTAGCTTACTCGCAGTTCGTTGTTCAAATTTCAGTTGCTTGACTGAATATAATTTTTTTTCGGACACACACACACACACACACACACACGCGCGCGCAGCACCATGTTTATACCCAAAGATACTTACACATATCGTTCAAATGGGAAATAATGTTGGCCTGTAACTCTCCTTCTCCAACAAACCTTCTTCCTGTTCTTATCGTAATGATTTCTTGACAACAGAATGTGCAAGCAGTCTAACGTCCACACAAACCTCTGTATTGTCTATGGAGATTGACAATAGCAATGTGCACAAATAGAAGAAGTTTAATTAATGGAAAGCCAATATTGAAGACAAACCACATTCAGTTACCATCAATTGTGAACACTGGCATGAATCGCCAGTGACTGGACAAACGGATTCCTACGGAGAGTCGAGTCACATTCTATAAGTTTACTGCACAACCGGACTGTGTTCAGAATGCAGTAAAGACGTTAGCATAAGACGTCGTGTTGGAAATTGTGTGCAAAGTGGGTACCTCGACAGTTGACAACCAATATCAAGGAAAGAAAAGTGGAAGTCTATTCTGATCTGCTAGAAGTACTTGAAGCCAGTGAAGACATTTTTTTTCGATCCAGTGACTGGTGATGCAATCTAAGCATACTTTTATAATTCGGAAAAAACGGCTCAGTTCATATAATGGCAAGTTTTAACAATTGCAAAGCCAGCGATCAAGGTATAGTTATAATAGATGTTTGAAAGGACGACAAAGGCATAATTCGCCTCAATTTTCTGAAACATCGCTGCAGTGTGAATAGCAAGCGGTATACTGGGACACTCAAAAAGCTTAGAAAAGCTTCTGAATGAAGAGACCTAATAAGAATCTGGAAACACTCTGTGATTATACACGATGATACGCAACTTTAGCAGCACATTGGTTGTGAAGAAGTGAGTTAAACAATACATATCTGAAATTTTTCTAAGAGTGTTCGTGAATTGGGTTCAACGCATTGCTTGGGAGTAAGCCTATTGCTACAAATACGTTTTTATAAAGAATGAGTCACTCTGCTGATATGCACAATTTCAATGATCTATGTGAGTTAATAAAAAAGTTATATCCTATTTTACATTACTTTATGTAGAACCGTCTTACACACACATACAAGAACAAACATTCATGCTCACACATTGCAGGACACACATACACACGTACAACACACATTCAGATACACACATACGCCATACGCACACACATCTATTTTGAACTGCATTTTTTTATTTTAGCTAGTCTGTTGAACGTTATTGATTTATATATAGTGTTTACACACACACACACACACACACATATATATATACATACATACATATACATACATACATATATATATATATATATATATATATATATATATATATATATATATA
>NC_068983.1:156949988-156950614 GCF_001194135.2 Octopus bimaculoides
CACACACACACACACACACACACACACACACACACACACACACACACACACACAGGCACATATATGTTTATGTGTGTGCCTGTGTCTGTGTATTGCCAATTAAGCAGTAAAATTTACGTTTCTGTTTTCTTCAGGGAACAGTAAATGGGTACAATAGATTATAAAACACGAGAAAATAAAATTAGAAGAAATTGAAAACGATATTAAAGAAAGAAATGTTGAATTAATAGAAAACTAACGTTAAGATGACTACTCAAAAACAAATGAATAAATAACAGAGATATAACATTGTTTTTTAATGTGATATGAAGTTAGATGATCGACGATGTTGTAGACCCAAGATATTTCACAAGAAGAACAGAAAAGTGGAAAGAAATGAGTGACAGTTAATAAAAAAATTACGTCGGAATGAAATGAAATGAAATATATAGTCATTCGGGGAATAACACGACAAAAGTAATGGGTAAGAAAGCAGCTGTTTTTATCAAATATAAATATTAAATGTCAGGGTAAATATTATCTATGTATATAAAAACAATATATGAATATACCTATGTTTGTTGAATTGTATATACATACATCCATATATATATATATATATATATATATATATATATATATATATA
>NC_068983.1:156951341-156959115 GCF_001194135.2 Octopus bimaculoides
GCTCATTATAAAAATAAAGATAACTTTTCATATTTAATGTATAAACTTAATCTTTGTATCTATGAATTTATGCATGTACGTATGTATGTATATATGTATGCATGTACGTACGTATGAACGTATGTATCTATGCATGTATGTACGTATGTACGCATGTATGTATGTATGCATGTTCCTATGTATGTATATATGTTACAAGTTTTAGGCTACAATTTTTCACCAACGTAATTGAAATTTGCAACTGGGGCATATCTTGTCAAGGAGGCTATGATAGGTTGTGTTTTTTTTTACTGATACTTTCTATAAATCCTAACAAAGTTGGGTACTGCTTCTATGTGATTTTTATATTTATATTACTTATATTTCAACCTTTCTTGGTTATGTGGATTTTTCATCATGCTATTACTATGTCGTGTTGCGCTGTTTCCCGGCTTTTCACGTCGAACTTAATCGGTACCACACTGAAATTCCCAGTCTCCCAGTAAATCTATCATCTTTTGTGCCATCTGTATAAGGTCTGAATCGATATACCGATATTCTTACTCTACTTCATTGGTGATTTACTTTGTGTCAAAATTCATGAGAATAATGAATAAAAATATAATGGAAGTAACACGACTGTCATGCTAAATTACTCATTTGTCTATGATACCTATTTCTATAAAGTTCTATACTCGACGACATCGCGTGGGCATGCCGACCTTGAATCTATTAAAAGCAAAAGGAATCAGCCACTATTTATGCCAAGAAACACCAAAGCATCACACACAACTAAACATGGACGGAATTCAGTTCGAAAACCCACAGTTATTCCAAATGATGGGCCTTTCTATCACCAAGGATCTCTTCTGACGAAGACACATTCTCAGCATAGTTAATACTGCATACCAAATACTAGCCCTTCTCTTCGGGGCCAGAAAATATTTCAACTCCCTAACAGCTGCTGACACTCTATTAGACTCAAGTGGCCTGCTGCTCCTACTTTTATTTAATGTGGGGCTACTACCATGCACAAACAACCTGTTCTGCATCAAGAGAAGAGTCACTTGACTAATTTGTATTCAATCCCATAGGAACATGTTCCAAGCTCCAGCCCTCAAGCGTGCTGTCTCCTGTCTCCGTTTTTTTTTTTTATATCACTACTATAATTGCCTCTGCTCTTCGAAGCTATGAATAATCGCCACCATTCGACAATCCCTCTCGTCATTCTGGATGCGTCCAACTCCAGCGTCACCACACTAACCTTTATACTCAATCCACTCTCCGCGAAGAACATTGGTCTTCTGGAATCTATGGAATTTTGCCCTTGCTCATGTCTATCTTGCAGGTACTGATCTACAATAGTTTAAATGAATTTTAAAAGCACTAAACAAACTAGTCGGAAGACCCAACAAGGATCATGGGAAATGTCCCTTTCTCTTGATTCAGCAAGTAAGGCTACATATAATATCTAGTTACAGTGACATAGCATGTCATCTTGTGTCATATAATGACCCAGCTCATAAAGTGTTTTTTCTGTTGAAAACATTCGAACAAAACCTTCGGTTTCCTCTCTGCTGGCGTTTTTCTTACTGACGTTATCCTACAGATATTTTGCCTGAACCTCAGCCATACAAATCTCACCAGTGTGAGAGAACCAATACAGCTCATGTGTATTGTTCAACGAATGTAAATCAGCCCAGGAAAGATTGAGTTACATTCATGGTAATATCTGAATGAAGAATCTGAAATAAAAAAGAAAGGACATTACACAGAATAATGAAAACATAACAATGATGTTGCCATCGTGTGCAAGCCAGCTGGGAAGAGTTTTATCAAAATCGATTCCCAGAAAACCGAGAAATCCTAAATTTCACTCCTAATCTATTAGCGTGGTTCTGGATATACATATGTATATGACAGATAGAGAGAGAGAGAGAGAGAGAGAGAGAGAGAGAGAGAGAGAGAGAGAGAGAGAGAGAGAGAGAGAGAGAGAGACAGACAGACAGACAGAGACAGACAGACAGACAGACAGACAGACAGATAGATAGATAGATACATACATACATACATACATACATACATACATACATACATACATACATATATACATATGACCTTTTCAAATTTGTCTTCAAATTTCGCTAATGTCACCTTTGCTTTCCATCGTTCCGAAGTCGGTAAAATATTAAAAAAAAAAGCAATCAAGTACTGTGATAGATTTAATCGACTATACCCTCCCACAACAAAATGTGTGATCATGTATTGATTTTAAAATTAGATATTTAGTTATACGCCTTTAACGTTAAAAATTCAAGCCCTGCAGGGGTCAATTTCTCACCACCACCTTCTCTCTCCTCCCCCCTCTCCCCTATCTCTTTCCCTCCTCTCGCACTCTTCTCCTCACTCTCCTCTTTTTCTTCGTCTTTCCTTTTTCTTTCCCCTCAGTCTCTCCTCTTCCATCTGCCCCCCCCCCGTCTTTCTGTCTCTCTCTTTCTCTTCCTTTATCCAGTACACGAGAGCACATATATACATGCTACTATACACATTAGCACATGATAATTACAGAAACCACAGGTACGTAAATCCTGACATTTAATCATACAACCTAGGTTTTACCTCATTTATTTAAGCTGCACCTTAATCATCGTTCATTATTTTGCTATTTATATATTTTAAAGTCTTTGTTGGAGTGATTGAAATGATCATGTATTTACAGCCCTTTCTGTACTTGAACTCCTATTCATTTTGGTTGTAAATT
Source organism: Octopus bimaculoides (assembly GCF_001194135.2). Classification (NCBI taxonomy): domain Eukaryota; kingdom Metazoa; phylum Mollusca; class Cephalopoda; order Octopoda; family Octopodidae; genus Octopus; species Octopus bimaculoides. Next base: position 156,954,082 of record NC_068983.1, read on the forward strand.
AATATAGCGGTCGTATCCAAGATTTGTCTTAACACTGCACCAGGAATCTCTGTCTTCCATTAGCTTTGTAGGTCCTGAAATCTGTTTCATGTCTTTGTCAATAAATGCATTGAAGTGGTCATCGTCCTTTATTAAAGTGTTTAAGTCTCCAAAATATAATATTTTACATAGCTTATTGTTCGGCATAAAGCTTCCCATTGATCTTGTGCTCACACCATGAGACATCATGAGAAACCTGCGGAAAGTATCATCAAAGCGAACTTGAAGGTTCTTTTTCAACGTTCAGATTTCCGATCCATAGAGGAGGATACGATTTACACATGTCCTGAAGAAGACCAGGCTTGTTGACTGGTAACTTGTTATAGGCTATCCAGAATAATTGCATGAGTGTCAGAAAGTCTTGCTTTGTGTTAATAACATAATACTCAAGATATTTGAAATCTCCTTTAGTTATATGCGGGTGTAGAAACAAATTTGCAATTGGCTTTGCAGTATTCTGAAAGGAACAGTTAATATGGTACAGTGATTTTTAAGTCGCAAAGTAAGAAATTATTGTTGTGGGAGGACAGTCGAAAATATTGTCTCCAATACATGTTTGCAACATATATGATCGATCCAGAAAGAATGAAAGGCAAAGTTGACTTTTACAGAATCTTTTAAATTCGGAACATAAATAGTTATTACTAAACACAGCATGATGTATTTTTCTGGCATTCCGGTGATTCTGCTAATCTGCTACAAGATCATTCATTCCACAATAATTTCCTTTTTCTATTCCCCCACTCATGTTCCCCATCTCCCTCTTCATACCCCTCATCATCATCCTCAGCAAAATTGACAATCTGCTTTGTCAAAGAGAAAATAATTGAATCCTCTAGTATTGAGCAGCTAAAATTAGGGTGATGATGATGAGATGAAGAGAAATAAGAGAATATCAGTAAGAGCTGTTGACATTCACAAAACCCTTTCATTTCTAAAAAAAAGGGGTATAATCAATTTAATTGACTATGATATTGAACATTTCATTAGATCCGGAAGGATGACATTCTACATTAAATCTAATGGGATTTGAACTTTGAGCTAATAAAAAGATGCCGTTAGTAAATTCTACTAGATATCTATCCCGAATCTGTATTAGCCAAACAGGTGAAACTCGGTTTTTACTTTATTCGGTAACTATGTATCAATCGCAAATATTCTATGCGTTCTGCCGAAATGACTTTAGATGGATAAATGCATCATCGTGTCGTTGAGAATCTCCTTTCCTTCGCAGCTAAAGAATTTTGTATTCATCCCCATTGAGTGTCTTCTTATATAGACAGGGGTCGATCAAAAGCATGTGCGTAAAATCTAGTCGACTGAAATTGTGTGCATCCCCGTAGAAGTGATCGTTTTTTTTTTGTTTGCTTGTTTGTTTGTTTTTGCTGGTTAGACTTCAATATTTCCCCCGGTATAGCACCGTCGTCTACTTCTTGAGTGCTTTGAGCGAGGTTTAATCTATTGCAAGCATTTAGGGAGCAAGGATTTATGCGTCTTTCAAATCACAGAAAGGGGCATGGACGTTGCTCTTCCTCCTATGATTAAACCTTTAAAAGCAAAACGTATATCATGTTAGGAGGTGCAACTCAACATTTCAATACCAATGACATATAAAGTGATTATGCTACTTGTAGATTTGCGATAAGCTACTTCCGTAGTTTATTGAAGATGAGACTGGAATTTTTTTAAAGATCAAATAAGGGCAATTGTTATCGAATGTATTATCTCCAGCACTCAAAACGAAAAAGAAAATTATGATACGTTAAAACCGGCAATTTGCAAGGTGTACCAAGTTTCTATACTATCGCTTTCAGATTATTTGTTGAAGACAAACTATCACGCGAAACAATAATATAACAGGCTAAAATATATTATAATATTTAATATAGTTTTGTTCTTGTGGGTGCAAATGCTACGAGGTCAAATTTTGCCTTTCGTATTTGCGGTATTAATTCCATTAAATTACATCTTCCTTTTAGTCATGTAGCGTTATACCATTGAGGAAATCAATATTGAAGACTTGCAATATACTGGAGTAACAGATCCATATCGTGCTACAGTTTTATAGTACTTAGTTCCGAACTCTTGTGTTCTAAATTAGTACTCAGTCATTATCACAAGTTATGAATTAATACTTAGAGCTGAGGTCATATTGCTGGTTATGGACTAGTATTTTTGGTTTCAATATACTACAGATTATTTGCCTACCACCAGTGTAAGAAATCATTGTTATTATCCAAAATACATGATTCCTTTGATGTAACAGAAGGCATAGAACACTGGCTGGACAAAATGCCTCACGATATTTAGTTACCTCCTCTTATATCAAAAGTTCAAAACCCACGAGTGTTGACTAAGCCTTACATCCCCTCGAAATCCATACAATAAGCATCAGTCAAATTTAGGCTCAAATTAATAGCAATGTTAGATTATAAATCCGTGCATATTATCCATACCTCAAAGAAAGTAAGGGAGAGACAGAAATCACAATGTATTAGACTAACTGCTTTAGAGTATTTACTTTCATCGATAAAACACTTAACAGACATTCGCCAATGTTGATTCGATCAATATATAGCCTGTCTTTGCAAATATGTTGTCTTGTGATTATGTATGCAATCACTATTCTCCAGTATATGTAAACAATGCGCAAAGATAATTTCTTTAGTAATTATGGGAAAAAAAATCAATCAAAAGACTAGTAGGATCTTCAAAAATTTGCTTTCTAATCTACTGATTTTCTTTAATTATTACCCTCGCTCACTCCTAGTGTCTGCATTACAAGTGGATAATTTATGTCAGAAGCTATGCATCAAATAAACTACGACAAAAGGCCAGAACTATTTACTCAGCTGTGTTTTATAACTACTTAATCTGCAAGAAACAACGTGCCTACTAAATTAGTGAAGTATTTTCACTGAAGATTGGTTGCTTCCTTTTCTTGATAAACTCATAAAAACTTTTCTCCTCGACTTATCAGAAGCTGCATTCTATCATGCAGTGGCGGATGTGCTACAAATCATTGATGCTTTTAATTTTTTTAAATACAGTAACATAAAAATCAAATGTTCTGGAATTCTTTTTGTCACTTCCCAAAATTTTATGGACGAGAGGTTAACGTTTGTTTTAAAGATTGCGAAGATTCCAGAATAACGGCACCAAATAATTAACTTCCCGTTTTCAGAGAGAGAGAGAGAGAGAGAGAGAGAGAGAGAGAGAGAGAGAGAGAGAGAGAGAGAGAGAGAGAGAGAGAGAGAGAGAGAGAGAGAGACATAGTGTGTGTGTGTATGTGTGTCTTTGTGTGTGTGTGTGTGTGTACTTTAATCGAAGTACACGCACGCATCACGGGTCGTAAATTTCTTACGTGGTAGTCGATGCCGCCCTACGATATTAGTGCTTATTCTTAATAGTATGAAGAATGTCTGTAAAATAGAATGGAACCAATTAGAAATTGAAACTGGTTGGAAGATTGTGTTTACCCAGATGTTACTCGTATGCAATCTAATTAATTACATACGATTTACAATGACCAATTTCTCTGAACCAAGTACGAAACAGCAACAGAAGATAAAAAATGAGATGTTGAGACTGTTATATTTTTCTAAGGGTATCAGTATCAAAAGAGATTCGAGTTCACCAGAGACTTGCAATATATTGTGTAAGATCTCAGCAGTTATTATAGCTTTATTATAATTTTTAACAGTTTACTCTTCCTGGTTTACATACGATAGAGATAACGAAAAGGGGGAGAAAAATTGAAAGCAAAGTTAAGAATGAATATCGGCTTGAATACAAACACACACACACACACACACACACACACACAAATATACACATATGCATGTATGTATATATATATATATATATATACGCACATACATACATACATACATACATACGTACGTACATACATAGAAAAATATCCTGTTGTTGGCAAGAAATCCTGAAATAAAACTGAATAATTGCATACATACATACATACATACATACATGCATACATATGTATATACATATGGAAACACAAATAGTGAGCGGTGTTCCACAGGGCACTGTCTTGGGACCACTGCTTTTCAAAGTGGCCCTCTCGGATATACCCTCAGCTGCCCGGATAGCCTCCCTTACTAGCTACGCAGACGATACGAATGTCTCGCAGATAATACAGAACCCCAGCGATGTTCCAAAGATCCCAACAATGCCATTGCGCTTCAGGACCAGTTACTGCAAAAGCCTGGGTTTCAGGGGCCTACCGCTTTTTAATATTCCCCCAAAGAGCCTGAGGAACCTGCACAAAGTAGATGTAGGCGTTTTTAAATCAAGGCTGGACCTCTTCCTGTCGAGAGTCCCAGATGAGCCTACCTCACGGCAAGAGGTGCAAATGAGAGTAGATATATCAAACTCCATTCTTCACCAAGTGCCACACATTGGAGGAGGCTCTCAGTAATAAGAGTGTAGCAAAACGGCGGTGCATCAGCATGGCCGCAGCTCTGAGCTGAAACTACAGAGAGAAAATACATACATACATACTTACGTACGTAAGTACATACATACATACATACATACATACATACATACATACATACATACATACATACATTTATACGTGTGTTTGAAAAGATAATCGAAAGCGCTCACACACACGAGAAAGAAACTTCCAAAACGGTCAGTGGCGTTCTGATAAAGAATTTACGACTATTTTAAAAGAATAATATTTTTTTAAAATCTAGATAACTTGTTTATACTTTACTCTTTACTCTTTTTAGTCTTTTACTTGTTTCAGTCATTTGACTGTGGCCATGGTGGAGCACCGCCTTTAGTCGAACAAATCGACCCCAGGACTTATTTTTTGTAAGCCTAGTACTTATTCTATCAGTCTCTTTTGCTGAACCGCTAAGTTACGGGGACATAAACACACCATCATGAGTTGTCAAGCGATGTTGGGGGGACAAACACAGGCACACAAACATATACACACACACACACACACACACACACACA
>NC_068983.1:156959959-156962233 GCF_001194135.2 Octopus bimaculoides
TATATATTATTATTATTATTATTATTATTATTATTATTATTATTATTATTATTATTATTATTATTATTATTATTATTATTATTATTAAGGCGGCTATTCGCAATTTACAATCAAAAGGCACAAGTATAATCGTCGCTAAAACGACTTGACTAATGTTGGTGCTGACTTGCACCCTTAATCACATTAGTGACGATTATTATCTCATCATCATCATCATCGTCGTTTAACGTCTGCTTTCCATGCTAGCATGGGTTGGACGATTTGACTGAGGACTGGTGAAACCAGATGGCTACACCAGGCTCCAATCTGATTTGGCAGAGTTTCTACAGCTGGATGCCCTTCCTAACGCCAATCACTCCAAGAGTGTAGTGGGTGCTTTAGCGTGCCACCGGCACGAAGGCCAGTCAGGCAGAACTGGCAACGGCCACGCTCAAAATGGTGTATTTTACGTGCCACCTGCACAGGAGCCAGGAAGGCGATGCTAGGCACAGGTGCCATTGACGGTTTCGCTTTCGCTTGCCCCAATAGGTCTTCGCAAGCCGAGTTTCGTTTCCATGAAGGAGATGACGTATATATATATATATATAGATATACATGGGTTAATTTTAAAATATGTCTTATCGCATTCTAGTATTTTGAAGCAGTCGCAGAGTTCTTAATGTTCGCCTGTATAAAATTCGTTCAGTGTTTATATATTGATCTAATAATCATTCAAGATATGCTTTCAATGTACATGAGAAACATACGTAACCTAAATGCTAGTATGACATAAACACTCCTTCTCGGACCATGAGATCTCAGGTTTCGTGCATACGAACATCTTCAGTGAATCAGAAAGGAATTAATGGGCTGGAAAATCTCCTTTATTTTTTCCTTCTTTTGTATTTGCAAGGTTCAAAAGTTTCAAAGCGTGTGATGTCACATTGAAATATTTCCCTGTTTAGCAAACGAATACAAGCGTTAATACTGAATAAATTGAACCACACTTAATCGACATGATTAAAAAGGTGAGATATCGTCACCACTCACGACGCATTTCTAAACATCCTGAACAAACACCTGACACCTTTCAAATAATCTAACGTACACATCTCTGCTCATAAAACAGAAAAAATTACATATGATATAATAACCGCTTTACACAAAAGGTTCCTTTCTACCAGTGTCAACACAATATATAAGGAAATTAATAATGCAGGAACTCGAAGGTACTTGCCACTTGTTAGCAATAGAAAATCACTTATCTAACGTGTATTATTTCTACCCGAAATCTCTGATAATTGTCTCGTTTTCTTTTCTCTAATATGTCTTTTACGTGTTGTGTGAATGATGTACAGGAGTTCTATGTTATTCCTAATATTTTGTCTTCTGTATGAAAGACACGTTTTTGTTAAGTATGATGCTTGGTTTCATTTTATGTTACCTGGTGACGTTAGAACGAGATACAGTGAATTCAGTACGTGTTATTTCTTTGAAGCCAGATTTTTAATGTGATGGATGTAGTGTTGATGATGTTGTACATCTCCCGCTGAAAAATGGTTCACCTCTTTGCTGAAATCTGAAACTGATGCAGGAACAAGAAGAAGAATTCAGTAATCATCTGTTTCTACAGTAGAAAAGAGCACAAACATTTTCGAAGATCTTCACAGGAGACCAGATGCTTAAACTTCCCTATTTAATAAACTTTTGACGAACCGCTAGTTTACGGATCACGAAGAATTCAACTCCCCTTAGCAAGCGGTGTAGGAATAAACACAAAGACACACGCGCACGCACGCACGCACATACATACATACATACATACATACATACATACATACTTACATACATACATATATAAGATAGTGTACATTTAAACACCAGAGGAAACTGCCTTCAACAGGCAGTTTTTACACGCTGGAAGAAGTAGTCAAAACGACCAAAACAACATTTAAGAGCAATCTTACGTATACATACATATACACACACACATACACACACACTCTCTCTCTCTCTCTCTCTCTCTCTCTCTCTCTCTCTCTCATCCCTAGGGGTGGATGTTACTGTTGCTTTTAGCCCCAGGAGGACATCTCCTCCAGCTGGCTTATCGACACACGACTGTGTCCTGTTTGCCGACGAAGGGAAATAACCCTGAAATCCGGATCCGTTCGTGCTGCAGATCATGGTGAGAGGGATAACTTCCCTTGGCAAACAGGACACAGTCGTGTGTCGATAAGCCAGCTGGAGGAGATGTCCTCCTGGGGCTAAAAGCAACAGTAACATCCACCCCTAGGG
>NC_068983.1:156962412-156965212 GCF_001194135.2 Octopus bimaculoides
TTAACATTGCTTGTTTTCACCTTTTCGATATCAGTGAAGAATTTCACTGGAAAAGTAGATATAAGATTGCCAGGTTTTTGTCTCTCTCACCAGGGTCAGTAGCTATCGAACGCCGACGAAGGGAAATAGCCCTGAAATCCGGATCCGTTCGTGCTGCAGATCATGGTGAGAGGGATAACTTCCCTTGGCAAACAGGACACAGTCGTGTGTCAATAAGCCAGCTGGAGGAGATGTCCTCCTGGGGCTAAAAGCAACAGTAACATCCACCCCTAGGGGTCAGCCACACTTTAGTGGCAATATACTACAATTAAAACATACATTTCAAACATTTCAAAACGAGGAATCACATGGGATAAACACCGTAGCATCAACATTCCAAATAAAAAACCATGGAGAAAACTTCTTAGAAACAGAAAATTTGCGTTTTGGAAAATGATACAGAACCACAAGAAAAGAGGGATATATCAAAAATGGCTTAACTCGACACCCTTAATTATACCCCGCAAATTACAAATAAAAATCATTCAAGAAGAACCAGAAGCACAAAGGAAACTTCGAGAAAGAATGACACAAGCAAAATGAAGATGGAAACGGAACTACTGAAACTCAGGGCAGAAACAAATGAAGAAAAAGTAAAAACCATAGGCGAAGAAATCAAAAAGGAACTCAACAAACAAATACAAGGCCCCAACACAGAAACAATGCTAAAATTATGGAAAGAGGAGTGCGAAAAAGAGGAACTAAAATCCCTCCAACGATGGGAAAAGCGCGCTAACTGGTTTTCAACTTACGAAACCAACTTCAAAAACGAACACATCTCCAACAACCCCTTCTTAAAATCAAGAAAAAAAAACAAAACTTCAATCTATCATAACTGAACAACCACCAAGAAAACCGAACATACATTTTGAATGTACCTCATACTACATAAATGTACCACGAAACACCTACAAGGATACACCACGCACTTTAGGAACCACAATCTACATAACCCTAGCCACATAAATGCACCACGAAGCACCTACAGGGATACATCACTCAATTTTAGGACCCACAATCTACATAACCCTACTAAAACACACCAACGAAGCCTATACTCTAGGAACCCACCATGCAACCATAACAAACAACAAACACACTACAGAAGAAACAGCTACCAACATAACATACCTGAAACACTAAGACGGAACACGAGATTCAAAAACACACTACTAAATAGCACACCACTAACCCACTATAAATTTATAACAGGAGACAGATAAACAACACTATTAAACCCAACCACACCAACTATTTTCTAGACCCAGTACACAGAAACAGGGATACACGATAGCACCGGACGTGCCAGAGAAACCACAGGTAATTAAAATAGTGAATCTCTAATAAAGAACTTACACCCAATCAGATAAACATACTATCCAAAGGGCTAAAATTTACACAAACCCCACAACGACCAAATTACCATGAAATGAATGACGATATTTCTGAGTTTGTAGAAAATTAAGACTAGCCGAGGAATTTTATGACAAACACATCGACGACGATTCAATAGTTAGAAATAGCAGCAACTGCACCCTACAAAAGGAAAGAATAAAGCCCTCAAGGATTCACAGACAAGGAATATGATTACATAACCAACTTCAAAAGTAAACCAAGTTTATTCTACGGTATCCCCAAAATCCACAAAAGCAGAATAATAAGCGAGGCATGCAAAGAAGCTACAGACATAATCATCAAGTTGCCCTCACCTGGTAATCTGAAACTAAGACCAATAATAGCAGGTCCAGCATGCGAAACCCACCGCCTCAGCAACTTCATGGACACTCTACTGAAACCCTTCCTTAAACACATCAAGAGCTACATAAGGGATGACCTGGACATGCTCAACAACCTCCCAAAAACGGTCAATGAGAAAACACTGCTAGTATCCTTCGACGTAGTCAACCTGGATACAGGACGTTGCAAAAAACGTGGACAAAATGATAAACAGAGTACAGAAAGCACACAGGCCACATAGAGAACATTTCCTTCATCAGCTGTGGGAAGAGCCATTCTAACAATGCGTCCTGCCCTAATTCTTCGAAACGCTTAGTTTTAGAATGGTGGCAGCTGATGAAGGAAATGTTCTCTATGTGGCCTGTGTTTATTTGTATTACATGATCGAACGCACACGTCATCCTTGCAAGTAAGTTTCAACTTTATATATATATATATATGAGTGTGTATCTCTGAGTATTCCAGTAGGCGTGTATTCGTCTGTCTTTATGCTTATTATTATCTCCCTTCTTTCCCCATTCTCTGCTGCTAACTATTCAATCCTTTATTTTCTCTCAACAAATACTTTTATCTCACTGTTCTCCGCACGCTCCTTCTATCCTTCCATATCTGTATCTAAAAATATCTGCCTTCGTTGAATTTATTTTTTATGTTTATTTTACTGCATGCCTATTTGTATGCCAAGTTTATCTCCATATCTTCTCGGTCTCCCTTTATCGCACCTTTCTTTAATAAACCATCATTACAATTTTTCGATCTTACACAATGTTTTCTGCTCTCTTCCGTTCCTAGATTATCAATCCTAAAATAATGTGCAATTACTTTTCAAAATTTGGTTCTCATTATGGAACAATCTAAATTAAGCAAAATCAATTTTCAATGTGTGATACATTACGTAAGTGATTGTGTTTGTGTGTGTGTATGCATATATACATACATACATACGTACATATATATATATATATATATATATATATATGTGTGTGTATATATATATATATATATGTGTGTGTGTGTGTGTATA
>NC_068983.1:156965540-156968217 GCF_001194135.2 Octopus bimaculoides
TGTGTGTGTGTGTGTGTGTGTGTGTGTGTGTGTGTGTGTGTGTGTGTGTGTGTGTACATTTATACAGATAGATAGATAGATAGATAGATAGATAGATAGATAGATAGATAGATAGATACAGTTTCCTGTGTATTGTTGTTTTTTTTCTTTGCTAAAATAAAGCTTAGTTTATCCCTTTCCTGAATATATACATCGAGCCGTGAGTCTAGAATATTAATGGAGCACGACGGAATCTTATTTCATTATTTTTGATATTTCATTGTACATTATTAGAGCAAATAATTACAATATGGTAGCGTCTATGTTTTGCTTACATTTATTTTGCTCTCCGTTTAGCTTTAGGTCAAAAGATAACTATGAAGATATAGCCTATCACAAGAAGTATTGTATACAAGGTGACACATTGAATACAATGGTTTGTAATAGTGCTAAATGGCCAGCAATTTTAAGATACTATCGACCCCAGTACTTAACTAGTACTAATTTTATATACCCCGAAATGAGAAAATGCAAATGAATCAAAAATTCAGGAAGTCGTAGGATATTTCTTCCAACGCTGTAACGAGTCTGCCAGCTTGAGATGCATATAAATGAAATATACTATCTGTGAATAGGGATTGCAGCAAATAACTCTGAACAGCAAAATAAATGAGATGAAACGCAGGCCGATGATGCATTGTTGCTTCTGTCAAAATTATTTATCTGAGGGTTGACCCTATGGTACCGCCCGACCTTTTAGGAATACTAGTGAAATATTTCTCAAACCAACCCGAAAAGTCTTTTAACGAGGGATCTCACATATAATAAGCGTTGTCCTAGGTTCCTTTAGAAATATGGTATATTCATAACCGGAATGTCTTCGATAGAATGTTTGCTCAGTAAGGGTTAACATAGAGCTAATATATTTGTGTGCGTGCATGTGTGTACGTATGTATGTATGTATGTATGTATGTATGTTTGTATGCATGTATGTATGTATATATGCATGTATGTTTGTTTGTATGTATGTATGTATGTATGTATGTATGTATGTATGCATATCAGTAAACTACTGGACTGCATTATGTTATATTTCCATCGACTTGTTTTCATTTATTTATTTATCACAATACGTATCGTTTTTTTCTTTTATTCTGTTCGTATATTTGTCCATAATCCTACTTGGAAAAGACTTGTTCATTCCTTAGAAGATTAACTGAAGTACTTCAACAAAATGCATACGACAACAAAAATAATACAGAATATAGAAAATAAAAGAAGACGAGTAGAAGATGATAGATGACACAAGACACATGTTTATGGTGACCTCCTCGTGAGGAGCTTTCTATGCTGTGATTTATTGCTTCTTTGCTACTTAATTGCATTGGCTCCAATCACTTGTTTAAAGTGCTTTGTGAAGTAGAGTTATCTACCAAATATCAAGAGGAAGGTTTTTGAGTGTTTCTTTATAAACGAGAAATATATGCACACTTTCGTTTATATTCACAAAGAGACAGTCGCACACAAATACATACATACATGCATACACATACACACACACACACACACACACACACACACACACACACACACACGCATATATATATATATATATATATATATATATATATATACATATATATATGAGTGTGTGTGTGCGTGCGTGTTTGTGCGTGCGTGTGTGCGCGTGTGTGTGTGTGAACGTATTGTAAACGTATACGTTAATGTATCTATGTGCGTACCTCTTTACTGAAACACGTGTAATTACATAGACACACTTAAATGCAGGTATAAATACGTCATTAAACAAACACTAGCATGCTACAGTAAATAAAAGTGTACATATTAATTAATGTGTGAATAAATATGTGGAACAGGAATGAAAATACTGAAGCAATCCATCAACATTAAGGGGCAATGTTTCTATTAAGTAAATTGGGGAGCGAATACCAACCTACTATCCCTTTTTCTATACCTTTCCTCATCTATCATTATTTGTGCGCGTATCTAAACATGCATGTGTATGTGTGTATGTGCGTCTATGGCATGGAGGAGATTAGGATGGTAATGGATAAACAGTTCGCTTTGCAACAATTTTGTCCTAGGTTCGATCTCATGGTATAACTTTTTAGGCGAATATAATTTTACTTACATGGTACGGGTCAAACCGTACCATGCATGTAAATGCCCATCGGATGGGTTTTTACCGAATTCAAAAGATACAGATGTATCACACACTGTGACATACTGAGAAATATATTAAAGTTCTACGTCTGGGGAATTATCAGCCACTTATGTGTTAATTGAGGGACATGTAAATCGGTTGATAGAGCAATAGAATCCTCCTTGTCAAACGAAAATTCACCGCACGCACGCACACACGCACACACACGCACATTTTTCCATGTATGTATGCAGCACTGGATTAACCATTAAGTAAAATTAGCACGTACTTAGAGCATCAAGCGAAGGGGGCCACCACAGAAATGGTAAATGGTTTACAGTACAAAAGGGATCATTTAAACTTGCTAAAGTAATATTCGTTACTCCTTATCGCTATTAAGCATAGCAGCAGACGTGTTACGTAGAATTAATTTTGAAGGCCTGATAAAAAATTTGGCATAAAAAACGTAGGAGAAAACTTCGCAGAGAAGAAACAATATATATATATATATATATATGTATATATATATATATA
>NC_068983.1:156975279-156975867 GCF_001194135.2 Octopus bimaculoides
TGTGTGTGTGTGTGTGTGTGTATGATCCAGGGAACGATGTGTAGGAAGAAAATTCAAGCAATTCGTTAGTAAATATAAGAAATGGTTTATTGAGACAGAAGGTTGTGGAATTTTTTTTTTTTTTCCTATCGATGTACAATAAACTGAAAAATGTTCTTTTTATATTTCACGGTCGGTGACCAGGGCTGAATCTTCCAAGTGTAAAACTTTCATTTAATCAAGATATACTTGGCCTGAACAGTAGCCTGCAGTATACACCTCGCTTGGATATTTACCACTTCTGGGCTTCCGCTCGCTAGGATAAAGTCTTGGCTCCAGACGCAACCTATTGACTTCTACAGACGAGGTATTCACAGCTGTATAAAGTGATGAGAGAAGCGTGTCACCATTGCTCGTGGCTATGTAGAGAAGGACTAATAATTATACCGAGTTTCGTTTATCCCAGTCCTTGGTAAGTGGGTCAGGGGAAATCGTTAATGAACACCTCTTGCATTTAGGACTTTTCATTTTCTCACTCTCAGTTTTTCTGTCAATATGTATGCACACATGTACGTATACATTTATGTATGCATATATATATATAATATA
>NC_068983.1:156975880-156978576 GCF_001194135.2 Octopus bimaculoides
TATATATATACATATATATATATATATATACATATATATACATATATATGTATATACTGTTTCAAACATATTCTTATTATTATTATCAAAGAATATGTATATGTATTTCTACATATATGTATTTTCATGCTTACACTGTTTTTAACATGTTCGTCTTATTATCAGAGAATGTGTGATAATCAGTATGTAACACTACAAAGCTCATACAAAGCTTTATACTTTAAATATATTCCTGTTATTATCATCAAAGAATGTATATATGTATGTTAATACTCAAACTGTTTTTTAACATTTTCTATTATTCTCAAAGACTTTTGATAATCTTTTTCTAAAAAAGTGAAACCGGTTAAGTGAATAAATATCTTTAAAATAAGTGCATTTTCAAACCTTCTTTCATATATATTAATATATATATACATATATACATACATATATACATACACATATATATATACATATATACATATATATACATACATATATACATACATTTATATACATACATGTATACATACATATTGAGAGAAAACCTGAAAGTGAGATAATGAAAAATCCTAAATTCGAGAGGTGTTCATTAAAGATTATCCCTGACCCACTGCCCAAGGACTGGGATAAACGAAATTTAGCATAATTATTAGTCCTTCTTAACATATATACCACCAATGGTGACACACATCTCCCATCGCTTTATACGTCTGGAGCCAAGACTTTACCTCGGAAATAAGTTCATCATCATCCGAAAAGTGCCTCCCCTTCAGAAAATGTATATGGTTGGAAAGAGGTGGAAGTCAGATGATGTGAGGTGCATCGAGCATCTGCAGGAGAGGTCTTCTCAAGGCCAATACTGCAGTATTCGACGTTCTAATGGAGCATCCACGTTAAGCTGAATATAAACATTGCCTTTCACGTGTACTTTTCGTTTCGATCAATCACTTAGTTCACTAATGTGTCCAAAAAACAGAGTGATAGGAGTATACCTAGAATATAACTAACTGTAATATAACAGAATCTGGAATGTGGCTATAAATGGGGGTAACCATTCGTGGATTCTATTGCTTAGTTCTGGGGGGAAATAACTTCTTTGTGGCTCCGAAGAATCCAACAGAAAGCATTGTACAGGATGAACTTTTAAAAAAATGATTCTCCATCGGTATCAAAGATGAGTAATCAGTTTTTTTCTTATCAACGGCTAAGTATTCCACAAACACGTGTACCATTGAGTTAATCCTGAAATTGAACTCAGCATAACAAAGTATGCAAAGGCTGGACCTTTGAATTATAGTTGCAGTCAAAATTATGTCTGTCCATACATTTTCCGTCTACCCTGCTGCGCAAACAAGGCTCTGATTTACTCTGAGCTGAGGTAAAAGACTTGCCTAAGATGCTACGCTGTGGGATCGAACAAGAAACCTTGTGATTCGGCAGTGTTGCGTCCATTGAGACCTTTATAAACGAAGCTTACTTCATATATGCATTTCTTCTGCTGTGTGTTTTCCCTAAATGCTTTTACTCAGTTAACCGTTAAGCTAAATCTGATTACGTTGTGTCAATGTTCTCTATTTAATTAAACACGAGACCAGGTGGGAATTTAAATACCACCTGTTGACTTCAAAAATAGTAACCACATGTCCATCGAATCAAAACCTCAACCATTTTTTAGTGCGGAAGAACATATTGTACGATGTAGTTCTAGATAGCCTTAAAAAGACATGAAGGATTTCAATCAACGTTGTTGTGGAGCTTCAAAAAACATCATTAAACTACCAATCTTTTTATTTTTTCCGACCTCTGTCGGCTTGTTTACGTATTTATTGACCTGAGTTTGCTTTTTCATCCATCTGTGTAACTATGTGGTCACACAGGAAAAGATTTGTCTATTTTTCTAAAGATTGACAGAAGTAATTCAACAAGATACAAGTGAAATAAAACAAACTACTAATACAGAAGATAAAAAAAGGGCCAGATGGAAATGATAAATGACACAAGACTTGCGTTTATGAGGGGATCGTTGACTGCAGCAACCTTGCATTTGTTTTACTATTTTACTTTTATGCAACTTAATTGCATTAACTGCAGTTGCTTGTTTGAAGTGTCTTGTGATATATAGTTATCTAGCAAATGTTCTTCAGAGATAAATACCAAGAGCAAATCTTTTGAGAGTTTCTTCAGAAATGAGAAACATTTATTCATGTTCATTTTCATACATCAAATGCTAATGTATATCTGTGTAATATTTAGATGGGTATGAATGTGGTTATAAATTCACAGGTACACAAGTATATAAACATATATATGTACAATTATGTGTATAATTACAACTGTAAACGATATTTGCCTCGAAATATCGAAATATTCGCATGCATTAATATGTAAATATGAGATTTAGCGATGAGAATAATGATAATCGGAATCCACCAACGCGCTTTAGCCTAAAAAAGGTTGTTGACTGAACAGGATCCTGCATCTCCCCTTCTCTTTATTCTTTGCCAACACCCTTACCGATCTCGCTTTCCTGTCTATCTCTCTTTGTTTACCTATACATATAGGATAAAACAATAAATCTGTAAAAATTTAATTCAGTATGTGTGTGTGTGCACGCGTGTGTGTGTGCACGCGTGTGTGTGTGCACGCGTGTGTGTGTGCACGCGTGTGTGTGTGTGCACGCGTGTGTGTGTGTGTGTGTGCACGCGTGTGTG
>NC_068983.1:156979326-156988244 GCF_001194135.2 Octopus bimaculoides
CTAAATTAATTTTATAAAAAACATTTCAGTACCGGTTTCAGTCATTGAGACTTTTTCAATTGTAAGTATAGAAAACAATTAAATTTTGCAAAAATTAAATGAAA
Organism: Octopus bimaculoides; assembly: GCF_001194135.2. NCBI lineage: Eukaryota > Metazoa > Mollusca > Cephalopoda > Octopoda > Octopodidae > Octopus > Octopus bimaculoides. The sequence goes on from NC_068983.1 coordinate 156,979,431, forward strand.
AGTTTTTTAAAAGAATATTTGCATAGTATTCAAATACAAGGGGCATTTTCCTTGTTTCTGCCTGTCTCTGTCTTTCTTGTTTACTCTTGTGGGTTCAAGATCGTTGTGAATTCTTGGCAGAGAAGAAGAAGAAGAAGAATGTGGGAGTGCTATGCTAGTAGTAGGATGTTAAATGGTCAAGTGCCCTGAAAGTGGCTCGTTGTGGATGATTGTAGTGATTGAATTCTTGAGATATGTCTTTTGAATGTATTGTTTATGATATTTGCGTAGGTGTTATTCTAAACAGCAATAGTAGTAAAGTAAGGAAGGAGGTGTCGGATAGGAAGAAGAAGAAGGAGACAGAATAATAAGAGAATGCAGGATGATAGGATAGTAGTAGGATGTTAAATGGTCAAGCGACCTAAAAGTGGCTCGTTGTGGATTATAGCAGTGATTGGGACTGTTTTAAATTAATTCTCGGGTATTTCTTTTGAATTAATTCTTGGGTCTCTCTCTCTCTCTCTCTCTCTCTCTCTCTCTGTGCAATAATGACCTGCACTCCTCGGAGCTGGCGATGTACATCCCCCACTTCAACTCACACATTTCTGACGTATTTGTCTTTCCTTTCATCATCTTTTGTTGGCGCCTATCGAGCACAGTATGCCCCACTTCTATTCACTACGCCCAGCCCTTGCTTCTCAGAATGTTGGCCTACTTGAAGAATCCCTCATCCTCTTCCCTCTTTCCCACCAGGTGTTGACGAGCATTGGTTCAAGAGGGACACTAATGACATCAATCTCATTAATTAGTAGTAGATATGCATACCGATTAAGTAAAACAAAAAACGTAGCAATTCAAAATTCAAATGATAGACAAACATTCAGTTACCAGTAATCAATAACTACAAATTCGCTATCATCTCTTCTCTTCTGTTTTCCTTCCCAAAACCGGCAATCTATGATCCCCACTTGCCCAAACCTATTCCATGCACTCACCAGTTCGTATCCTTTAATTCTTACAGTATGACATCAAGCACAACTGAAATATTCAGTCATTTTTGTGGTCCAGTTCTCTGGAAGTTACACCTATGAACCGCTGCATTTGAACAAAAACGTATGGTAGTATTCACTGGTATCTATTTACGGCTAGATGAATAACACTGTTTAGATATTGTCTTAACTACTTGCACTGCGTAGCACGTCTAACAAAACTCGAACCATTAAATACTCGATTTATGTTACTACGATCCTCATTTTCGGTCAACTAACTGCAGCACTTCGTCAACACGATACAGACCTTTGTATGTGATTCCTGATTTTGCTAAGTCATTATCCTACTGATTCAACCAATGGCGGTTGAAGGCATAATTTGGAATGGTAATGAGATAACGACAAAACAAATGTTTATAATTCTTTCCTGATTTGCTGTTTTAAATTTATATGATTTCATTTAATTTTGTACTTTCATTTTGGGTGTTTATTCGATGTCTTATTCTTTGTTTACCTGCTTTTTGTTTTTTCTTGTTATTATCTTTCATCATTTACTCATTTTTGTTATTATTCTAGTTGTTGTTGTTGTTGTTGTTTACAGTTTCTAAATTCATAATTTGACTGAAGATTAGATGTCTCTGAAATCCAGCTGCCAGTTTTGTTGTAAGTAATGAGAAAAATGTGTTAACTTTAACTAAATGAGAAAACGTTTCCAACGCTCTAGTAAGACTTAATCAACATGTTGGCTAAATTAGGTCTTAAATGGGCTTTATTATACATTAGCTTAAGGGAAACCATAAGATACCTGCTGTCATTCTATCTGTGCTAGCACCTCGGAGACACTTCCGAAAAATAGAAATAGAAAATTTCTTATTCACAATATTATTGTTATTTAATTTATCGCCATTTCTAAATGTGATTCTGCTTCCGAAAATAAATCAAAGTTTTGCGAATGCCATAAAGCAAGAAGCAATCTTCCTTGATGTAGTCACTGTATCTTGAGTTCAATTCCTGATTGCAGATATTTCTCGTTAAATACATTTAGATATAATTGGGAGAAGGGATTAAAATCGTACTTCCTTTATAAAAAGGTTTGAATTCGACTTGACGTTGAATACGCTACTAATGTCGACAGCAACAAGCACTAATTTCACAAAACTTTTGAAAACTAGAGTCTACTGGTAAGTGAAATTGGAGGATAAGCCTCCAATAGATTTTACATCATGAAAGCTGTAATGGTAGTAAATAAAAAAAGAACATGGATCTAAAATGCTGGAGAAGGTTAATATTAATCCTTTTAAAACGGTTGACGTAAATTTATGCTCGCAATGTACATGCTTTAAATCGGTCGACGTAATTACATGCCGTCTGACTTAGAACCTGTTGCCTGAGTTAGTACCAGTCCACCTGCCAACTGATAGGTCGATTAGATGTTTCATGTAAATATTTACAACCCCATAGGCTGGTCCTGCTACTCCTGCTCTCTCAACTTCGTCGTCGCGTCCTACCACTTCGGCTCCGTCAACTTCGTCGAATTTTCGGTCGTCGCGCGAAGCTACTCCAAGCTCCACCACCTCACCAGTTGTTGCTTACGGTTCGGACCATTACTCAGAGAGCGAGTATTTTACCTGTTCAGAATCAGATGATTCTGATAGCGACGATGATATTCCGGTGAATCAAAGGTACATGCGCGCAGCAGTGAATTGCCCTGGAGAACAGAATGTCTCGTGGAGAGCGAGAGACAATTTTGTCCGACGGCACGGGTTTGCTGGTACGTCTGGCATAAAGGCAAACCTTGAACATAGAAATCTTCCACGAGTTTTTGACAGATGAAATGTTGCAATATGTAGCGGACGAATCGAATGACTACGCTGAAAACCATCCCCAGTGTGTCAGACACGGGCATGGCGGTGATTAGTTTCCAACCACAAGGGACAAAATCAAAGTGCTGATTGCCCTGTAGATACTGATGGGTATCGTGAAGAAACCGACCCTGGCGTCACATTGGAATTGGGATCCAGCCACATTGACACCTTTCTTTCGGGAAACGATGCCACATGATCGATTTTTGGCGCTTCTTCGAAATCTCCATTTCAACTCAGGCGCGAACCAGGATGACAGGCTGCACAAAATACGTCCTATCGTTGACGAAGTGGCTGAAAATTTCAGAACGATGTTTGTCCCCACACAGGACATTTGTACGGACGAGAATTTGTAGAAATTCAAGGGAAGGCTCCGATTCAAACAATACAATCCGATCAAATATGTCTGCTTGGTAGTCAAAGTTTATGAAGTATGCCACTGAACTGGCAGAGCCTGTGGGTACACGTGGAATTACAAAATCTACTCTGATCAGGACAGATTGGATCTTCCAGCGTCTACTCTAATGTCACCTGATGAAAATTTTCTTTACAAAAGATTACAATATTTATATGGACAACTGGTTTTCCAATCCACACCGCTTTCTGCAACTGCAGGCGAAGAGAGCTAATTCCTGTTGGGTTGTGAAGACGCACAGGAAAAACATGCCACCCGATTTTCATAAGATAAAACTTCGAAAGGTGAATGTATTTGAGTACAATTTACATGAAATTTCTCGTCTACCCGCAATGAAAAATTAGATTCAAAATGGTTAGCAAAACCATAAGCTTTCGTCGGGTAAGTATTGTTTGCAGAACCATCATATTTGACAAGTGAGGTAAAGAGAATTTTACAAAATTGGTAAGGATTATTTTTCGGACTGTGAATACTGGTTGTGTATGGGATGTAGAGCGATGCATCTAAGAGGAGGTTGTTAGCCAAACGTCTAGGTCTTACTATTTCTGATGGGTATACGTGAAGCATATGCATTGCCAGCGATAATTAACATGGAACTGGCAGACTGCTGGCCAGCCGATTAACTAAACATACTGTAAGAACTAGGAGATGGGGCGTGTTTTATAGTCTGTAGTTGTGTGATGAGAAGTCACGACTAGACAGTAGTCGAATCACCCAATAAGTGCAAAGACGGATCATCATTTGACAGGAACCAAGTGTTGGTTTGAGAAAGAGATCGAAAAATGTTTGGATTGCTTGACGCCAGAAATACGCTAATGGTGATGGGAAGGGTAGCTCTCAAATCTTGATTGAGTCATAACGGAGCTATCATCGTGTTATGGCCATTTTAAACTCGGTGGAACTCAACCTTCTTTCGGTCTGATCACAATCGAATTTTCAGAAAGAAAGTTTGAAATGGAAAAACAAACTGAGAAAAAGGAAAAAGAAAAATTGGCCTTAGTACTTGACCGACGCTTTATTGATCGCGATAAAAATTTAAGGTTAACCTCAGGCGGATTTGAACTCAAAGAACAGAAAGACGGATCTAATACAACACTTTAACGACTCTGCCAACCGACCGCCTTAACTAGAATAAATAAGAACTAGGTATTATAGGAGCCAACTAGGGAACTTCGACGTTGTCACTCGACCCGATAAAATTAGCAACTACGTTTACTCTCAAGCCACACTGCGCAGTGTTAAAACGAAAAAACACATTGGATAATGTCGTTTTGGATATACAATAATACGTGATGGTCACAGTCGGAACGCATTTGTTCGATCAGTACTGCTCAATAGTCAATCAATCAATACAACAAGCTCTTATGAAAAATGACAACACAGTAAAATTCGTTGGACCGAAGTTAATGGATTCCCTGGAGAGGATGTCCTATTTCCAGCCAGCCGTTTATTAGTTGACCTTGTAAACTCACCTTACTGTTTGCACCGGACCAGGGTGACAAATCAGATTCTGTGTTCTGCAATGAGTGTTGGTCTGTGAAATGTGGTCTATCCAACGACAAATACACCACGTGACACATCAAACTCTCCAGCCAACCACCAACATATCACCCAACAACAAATGCATCATATAACATCATGCACGCACCCAATATCAATGACCACCACCCATCATGAAACATATCACCCAACAATAAACACACAACCAAAATTGAACACGTAACCCAACATCAGATCTCACAACATCAAACACATTACCTAACAAAATACATGCCACTCAACAATAAACACACTAGCCAACATCAGATATCTGACCAACATTAGATACCCTATCCAACATCAAACACACCACCCAATACCAAAGACATCGCTGAACATCAAACACGTACACACACTGATCTTGAGCACTAGTTAGATATGATACACGACTAAGAACTATTATTCTTTTATATTATTTTATATTGCTGTCCTTTTATATTATTTTATATTGCTGTCCTTTTATATCACACACTTATTTTTCCTTTTAATTTATTGTTTCATTATAATCCTTTAAATTATACAACTTTAATACTTTTATTGTATTTTTGTTTGTCGTAATTTATGCATTCTTGTTTTTGTTTGGATAATTTCAACGTAACAATGATTATTCTGACATGATCACTCCTAATAAATTTGATTAAGAGAACTGTCAAAGTGTGAAGAAAACAAACCTGACAGCTAATATTTTTCATGATAATTTTAGTTCAGTTGGACTACGCATTACAACTTTATGATTAGCATTTGAGAGTTGGATAAATGGAATATTGTGAATTGCATATCTTTTACATGTATTTTAACTGCGTAAAAGAAAAACATTGACTATAAATGCGGATTGAAACCGTGTTGTGGACATTATTGGCAAACATATTGACCTTTGATCTAAAGTGATAGTTTGTAATACTAATATATGTTGACATTAAAAGCGGCGAGTTGGCAGGGTTGTTAGCGCACCAGTCATAATACTGAGCCGCTATTTGTTCTGGCTAACATTTTGCCATCGATGAAAATAGTACCAGTTGAGCACCGGGGTCGATTCTACTAAAATTATTGATCTTGAGCCAAAATGAGAATTGGTTTCAAATTTTGGTACAACACTATCAATTTCGGGGGGAGAGGGTAAATCGATTACATTGACCACAATCTTCAACTGGTATTTATTTTATCGATCCCTAAACAAGAAAGGCAAAGTCGATCTCGATAGGAGTTGAACGCAGAACGTAACGACAAGCGAAATGCCACTAAGCATTGTGCCCGATCTGGTATCTATTCAGCCAGTTCGCCGCCTTAGAAAAGGAAGAGATATATATTGATATTAAATCGATTGATTGGCAGAATCGTTAGTTATGTCTCTTTACGTTAAGAGTTTGAACAACACCGGGGTCAACTTTGCTTTTCATTCATCTAGACTTGACATGAATCGCTATCAGGAACTCGGAAGAGCCAACGAGGGAGTTCCTACGTTGTTCTTCAGCCTGCTAGATATAGCAAGAAAATCTCCCCCTAACAACACCTTATAAAAAAGGGCACATTGTGTAATTTAGTCGAGGGCAGACTGTCGAAACGCAACATATGGGCGCAGCAAGGATTTAGATTGGAAATGTTAATACACGTAACTAGGTATTCCTATATATATATATGTGTGTGTGTGTGTATGTGTGTGTGTGTGTGGAGGCGCAATGGCCCAGTGGTTAGGGCAGCGGACTCGCGGTAATAGGATCACGGTTTCGATTCCCAGACGGGGCGTTGTGAGTGTTTATTGAGCGAAAACACCTACAGCTCCACGAGGCTCCGGCAGGGGACGGTGGCGAACCCTGCTGTACTCTTTCACCACAACTTTCTCTCACTCTATCTTCCTGTTTCTGTTGTACCAGTATTTCAAAGGGTCAGCCTTGTCACACTGTGTCACGCTGAATATCCCCGAGAACTACGTTAAGGGTATACGTGTCTATGGAGTGCTCAGCCACTTGCACGTTAATCTCCCGAGCAGGCTGTTCCGTTGATCGGATCAACTGGAACCCTCGACGTCGTATACGTACACAGAAGTTGCACGCATGCGTAGACAGAAGTTGCACAGATGTCCATCGTATGTATGTTTATGTGCGTGTGTATGTGTGAATGTCTTTATCTTTCTATTTATTTCTCTCTACGTGGCAGCTAGTGTTGGTTACTTTTAGTTTGTTTACATCCCCGTAACTTAACGGTTCGACAATACGCGGACGATATAGAATAAGTACCAGGCTTCAAAATTAGTCCCGAGGTTGATTTCATCAAATAAACTTTTCAACGCATGCTCCAGTATGGCCGTATCTGGTGTGTGAAAACAGTAAAAGGATATACTTTTCTCCCAGTAAAGTGTATTATAGCCGGACTAAAGAATAAGTAATTAAGCATAATAGAATGACAATTTGCTTGGATTTGGACCATTAACTTGGATTTTTTTCTTTTTTGTACAATCTTCAAAGGACTTAATCTATTGATTGGTTCTTTAGTCTGAGAAAATGAATAAACTATTATTTAATTACCGCTCTTGACTTTCTGGGTTCAAATTTCACTCATGTTAACTCCAACTCTCTTCCTTCCAGAGTTGATAATTCCTGAGTCAATTTAATTCTTTGCGTAAGGATGTTAATTATCCACCGAAAAATAAAATTGTTATTTTCTCCTGAAATCATTTTTCAGGTACATTTTTCATGTCCTCCACTAAGAGTATTTGATTCTTTCTCTGCAAAGTTATATTTGATTAAAAATGTGCACAATAAAGAAAATCTAAAACAAAACTGTATTTTGTAAAGAAAAAAATATTACTGGAGGTGTCTCTGCTTCACGCAGCAAAAGGGGAGATTTTCTTCACAGCTGTAGAGTAAAACCACTTTATGCAGCGAACGATAATCATTCAACCACGGTAATGGTTGAATATATTCTTAAGTCCACCATTTCGTTAATCGCAGCAGCTTCCAAGCTTCACCACTCATTCAGTTCTCAATTCAGTTTTCTAATTCAGTTCTCTTAATAGTTTTAAAGGGGACACCTCTTCAGCTACACTTTGGCATAAATAGTTTGAGATTTGGTTCAGTAGAAAAAATTAACATCAAAATATCTGCGACATCAAGGGTGGCGGGGCAGTAAGGCAAATATTCATTTTTAATTAACAAATTTTTTTTTAATTTTAAATTAAAAGTTTAACTTTCTTAGGCTTAAACGATAGAAAAATGCATGAGGAATTCAGAATCGCTAGTCGCATTGAAGAAAAATTAGTAGAAAAACAGTTATGAGGTAAAATGTTACGAAATGTCATGTCAGGAAGTAAGGAAGGGAGATAATAACGCTTAAGCAATAAGAATAAAGAATATATTTCTAAAATGAATTGTTGCTTTACAAAGCGGCGACCTGGCAGAAACGTTATCGCGCCGGACAAGATACTCAGCGGTATTTCGTCTGTCTTTGGGTTCAAATTTCGCAGAAATCGACTTTGTTGTACAGATTATTTAATTAATCTTCTTTTAACTAAACATTTTCAAACTTCCGATACTGATAGCATATGTCACATAGAACAGGGTTTATCCTTAACGATTTTGACAAAATTTTGTATTTTAGAAGCTGTATGTCGTCTGTCTTTACGTTCTGAGTTCAAATTCCACCGAGGTCGACTTTGCCTTTCATCCATTTCGGATCTATTCAATTAGACGTACAGATTATTTAATTATATTTTTTTTAACTAAACACTTTCAAACTTCCTATATTAGTAGAATGTGTCGCATAGAACAGGGTTTACTCTTAACGTTTTTGACAAAATTTTGTATTTTTTAAATTATTTCGTCAGAAGTTACAGAGTGAGAATGGACAAATTTGTGTTTGATAAGTGCCAATACACAGAACTCTCAGCTTTTGACTTACTATCTAACTTCTGCTGATAATATATGAACATATTACATATATGTGTAAAAAAAAATCTCATCACGCAATCGAACCAATGAAAGAGCCTCTACCTGGTCGCTCGACACGCTAAAAATAGTAGCCAAAGTATCTCCTT
>NC_068983.1:156988254-156992263 GCF_001194135.2 Octopus bimaculoides
GACACGCTAAAAATAGTAGCCAAAGTATCTCCTTACCTAAATCACACGCCCATTGTATGTAATGTCCTAGATTATCCCTAAAAAGACGGTTTGCTGAAGGCTGAAATGTCTTTGATGATACGTTTGCAGTATCAGGTTTTATTTGAGGCTAAATAACAACATTATGGTCTATTTCTATATTAACACCCGCACGATTTTCACTAAAAGAAAAAAAAATTATTTTTTGAGTGGAATCAAGTACCCTGACCTTCTAATATGCTGCAAATCCCTTATTTTGGTTCGGAAAAAATGAGGTGGGGGGTTCCCCCCAATCCCGGAAACATTGGAATTTTTTTTTCGTTGAATGAATTCCTGTGACCTCCTAATATTGCAAAATTAGGTTACTTAAGCTAAGCCTGGTAACTGTTTTGGGGTTTTGTTGTTTGTAACTTTTGGTGAGCTATTGAGCAACCAACAACATGGTAAAAATCCTTGCCAATAATTTGGTGTAGATGGGTAATATCAAAAAATTCAATCACAACATTATTTAAATTAAACACGAAAATAATTGAAATATTATTATCATTTACATGGAAAAATTGAAATATTATCTTTCAGTAGTTTATAAAGTAAAATCTTAAATTATTAATTGACGCATCATTAATTATCTTATAACAGTAATGCCTGGCAAAATTATGGATTACATGGAAAAATGCGAGCATGAAAAGTAATATTCTTAAGATTATAAACCTGGAAAAGTACAGGACAAATCATTACACCTGTAAAAGTATAGGACAAACTATTACTTCTAGTAAAGTAAAGAATAAGAAACATTTTACTTAAAATATTGCAGCTAAAATAAAAATTTGAATATTTAAACTTATTTTATTATAATTTAGAAATAACACTATAGTAGAATTTGGCTTATTTACTATCTAAAATACAGAAAAAAGTGACTAATTAGACAAACTTACAAATTTACTGAACAGTTTTGTACACTACATTTAAAAGATGAGAACTGTAAAGAAGTGATAAATTAGAAGAACTGTTATTCTTTGCTGCAATATTTTAAGTAAAAAGTTTCTTATTTTTTACTTTACTAGAAGTAATAGCTTGTTTTATACTTTTACAGGTGTAATAACTTGTCCTGTACTTTTCCGAGTTTATAATCTTAAGAATGTCACTTTTCATGCTCGCATTTTTCCATGTAATAATATTTTGAGCAGATGTATTCACTTTCCGCATTCAAAGGTTTAATGGTACTTCCTATTAAGAATCCCAGACGTGAACATAATTAGAAAACGTGCTTTAGAAACTACACAGATTTATTTCAACACTCACTGACAGAGAATAAGTAATTGTGTTTGACTTAAACAGTGTTATCACTTACCAAAACTGCCACGCAGCTTTCTAACGAAGTAGTTATTAAGCGTTCGCGTGTAAGGAATATCAGTCGGATCTGCCATAAATCACACTCTGTCATCAAAGAGGAATGACAGGCTTAATACACTGGAAAAATAAAACGGGAGTATCATGACGAAATTCTTTTTCTCAATGATTTGCTAACTTAAGTTTGACTTCGAGTCGAACGAAACTGAACCATAGACAATTATTTGGTGAAAAAAGCGTTACATCCACGACCTCACGTCGTTCTTATGTCTACATTGTCTCTCACTTTTTGAAAAATAGTATTGTATATACTATTTTTTGCATGTAGAGCTACTGCTTTCTCTTCCTCCCTTTATGTTTCCCCTTTTCTTTTGTTCTCTATCTTCCTCACACTATATTCTCTCTCTCTCTGTCTCTCTCTCTCTTTCTCTCTCTCTCTCTCTCTCTCTCTCTCTCTCTCTCTCTCTCTCTCTCTCTCTCTCTCTCTCCCTCTCTCTTCTGTCAACTGTAAACATAACAGGTTGGATATTGTTGTTTGAGAAAGACAAGAAAAAGTATGCACTGTCATTGAGGTCAGCTTCCCTGCTGATATGAATATCTCTTCGAAAATGAAAGAGAAAAAGGATGACTATGAACAACTGCTTCGAAACCTACAGGTTTTACAACCAGATCATAAATTCACATTTATACCAATTGGTGCACGTAGTTTTGTGAGTAAAGGCCTAAGTGACAATCTGGAAAAGTTTTCGGAAAGAGAAATCAAACAGCTCACTTTACAAATGCAATTTGTACGTGGAACAGTACAAATACACAAGACTTTCCTCAAGTTTAAAATGTGAGATTATTTTGGTTATCTACATTCGAAAGATGGAGCATTGTATCTTGGCTACAAACAAGTCACTTCCTTACAGGAAGATTTCAAATAATTTAAAACAGAAAAGGAAATACATACATACGTACATACATACATACATACATACATACATACATTTGAATTTGTCTGTGTTGACTACATCCTAAAGATGAAGCCTTGTATCTTTGTTGGAAACCGATTCCCTCTTCAGTGGAAGATTTATAATTATTAAAAAATAGAAGAGACACATACATACATACATACATACATACATACATACATACATACATACATACATACATACATACATGGTGAATAGTGCATCCTTAGGCATTAAGAGTACAGATGCACTGTCTCCTTCAAATGGTCTCCCGTGTTGAAGAAAACATACCAGAATAGGTTAACATCATAACTAGCTCTTAGATACCCTCGGCACTTTGACGAGCGATGTGGCCTAGGAGACAACTGGAGTATTACGTCCGCTTCCGTTAATCCTACACCTTCCCTGTTGTCATAAGTGAAGAAGTTACAGAAGTATCGGTATTTCATGCTCACAGACACGCTTGATATCCTGACCGCCATAACGAAATATCTGACGTTTATTTTCGTTTCTAACAGGCTTCAGAACTGATTTATGACTGCGGCAGTTGTGGAAGGTGACAGTGGAAAAGTAGAAAGTGACTGCGTATAAATTCTAAGACTGGCCAACAACCAAAAGCAGAAAAAAATTGTTGCAAACCACAAACACTGCATGTTTCAAATGAGAGTCACTTTTTGCTATTTGCATTTAGATTCACACACACTCACATTTGTATTTGTGTGTGTGTGTGTGTTTGTGTATGTGTGTGTTTATTTCTTTGACTTGCATGCTCCGATACACGAAAAACCTGAAAAATGTATTGATCTGTTATAATAGTATGAGATTCGGAGTGAATTTCCATTGTATTGAACAGCATTGTAACTGATTGTTTATTTGGATCTTTTTTCTGGAGATATGGGTGCTTAAGTATCTATGGCAAGTCGGCCCAAACTCGGCGGCTCTGTGATCAAGGATATTCTAGCAAAGAAGAAACTGTCTTTTGTGATAGAAATAGTGATCCAAGTACATTGTTATCCTGTGTACTTTCGTTTTGGTGGGGGAAAAGGCTCATTTGAATTTGGTGTCTATTTCTAGTTTCCTGAGTAACTATATATCAACCCCCTCATTAACACTAGAATCCTAAGTTTAATCAACTCGTGATTAAAGGTTATACGAAGGCGATGAAACCAAACTCTGCAAAATGCATACTGTTGCACACTCCAACATTTTCTATCACACTACGGACGTTTAGATGAGCAAATATTGATTGACTTAAGCATGACATTCTAAATTAACACTCTTCGTTGAAGCTTTATAAACTTTCCAGCTGTGTTTATATTCTAGTAGATGGCGCCATAAGCTACGTGCTAAGTGGGTAAGTAATCCATTATTACAAATATTATTTCATTCATCAATTCTCACATGTCAAGTAACATCGATTAATTTTAATTAATTAAAAACTACTTTTTATGTATTTCTGTTCTTTTTTCTTCAATGTAATAATTGTTCTGCTTTCCTCTTTGGGTGTATCGGGATATGAGAATTAAAAGCAAGTACTCACTACACACATAGATACGCAAAGAGCAGTGTGTGTCTGTATCTGTGCCTGTGTATGTATGTGTGTGTTGTAGATATATAAATATATGTGTGTGTGGGTGTATATATATATATATATATATATATATATATATATATATATATATATATAT
>NC_068983.1:156992528-156993853 GCF_001194135.2 Octopus bimaculoides
ATATATATATATATATATATATACATACATACATATGTATGTGTGTGTATTATGTATCTTTTTCTATTTTAGTTGTTTCAGTCATCGGACTGCGGCCTATATGTGTATGTGTCGATGTGTATATGTATATACATATTTATGTGTGTGTTCATGTATGTGAATATGTATTTATGTATGTATGTGTACATGTATATCTATGTGAGCTTCTATGTATGGTTGATAGGAAGTTTTTATAGACTCCTACTGAGATTACATACAGATTAACCTTAAATAATGAAAAGGAGACATAGCGTTTTAAATAAGAGCCATCAGGATGTTAAAATAAAAGTTTGCAGCAAAATAAATTATTGGATAATTAGTCTGGAGAAAAGTGCTGTCGGTTGAAATGAAGATTGGCCTTATGAGTAACGGGTTTTAAGTATGGGGTTAATACTTAGATAATGAATAGCTAGGAAGACATAGTAATGCAACTGTATGTGTATGTTATCTATGTATTTATGTACGAACATACACGCGTACGCACATTATATACATATGTGTGCATGGGTGTAAGTGTGTGTAAGTGTGTGTATATGCAAACATACACATACATGCACGCATCATAGTGCTTACTCCGCTTAATTATATATCGAATAATTGCCTAATTTTCCTTTTTTTCTGAATTTTGAGTAAAATGTAAGTGAAATGTAGCATAAGATTAAATATTTATTTCATTAGATATGAATAAAATGAGGTTTCGCTTTCCTGATGAATCAAGAAGAACAGCTCTTAAGAGAGTCAGGTGTGTTCAAACTTTTCTTACCATTTCGTTGAATGAAAGAATCTGAATTACACCGGATTCTGAATGAATATCCAGATTCCGTTAATGGAGGAGTTCTATCATATTTTTCATATTTCTCGTTAAATAATGAATTTTCTTTTTCTATAAATATATTTCTATGATGGATAAATTAGGACTACATGATAGAGCTAGCCAAGGCTACCTAACTGCCACAAAAGTCTTCACAGACAAACTTCAATTTCTGATCCACAGGCGCACACCCTCCCCTCTCTGCCTTTTTTTCTGCAGTTATAAAGTTATAAAAGCCTCTGCTGTTCCGAGCAGTGTCAATGTATTCTGTTGAGGCATCTAAAAGAATTCCAACTCTGTTTTTTATGTTTTATTTATATTCTTATAAAATTAGTGTGGGATATAGAATATGGAATATATAGTATATATATAGTAAAATTAAATAAATAAAACATAAAAAACAGAGTTGGAATTCTTTTGAATAATATATTCCTCTATACACTATCATACAACCCCCTTTTTTATTTTTATTTAT
>NC_068983.1:156994659-156997615 GCF_001194135.2 Octopus bimaculoides
TATATATATATATATATATATATATATATATGAATGTATGTACGCCAACAAACCACTCTTGTTCCTGAAAGTTGTTTTTTTATGTACAAATAGAGAAATAGTCAGAATGCAGTGTTAAAACAAAGCAAAGTCGGCTAAAGTAGTAACCGAAACCAAGCCAAAACAAAACTCATCCATGCTAACGGCCATACACATCAATATGGATGTTTATAGATATTAATAATGGTGGGGATGGAAAACTATTAGTTAGAAGATGAATCAAGAACGTGAAATATTTTATGAGTGGACTAACGGAAAAATTATACGTAAACATACTAGCTGCTACAGTCTGACGTACAGATAGACTATTGTTAGCGGTGCGAGAAGAAGGTCGTATTGTAAAATTTCATCGACTTCAATTTTTCTGAGAATGCTTTTCTCAAAATGGAGCGTTCTATAACGGAAAACTCGTAACTCTCCTTTTTCCAAGTTTACCGCCTTTCCATACTTTAAAATCATTATTAATCAAAAGATTCATTTTCCACCGTTATTGAATTTGGTTTTAATAACAATGTAACACTCTATTAAATTTATTTGAAGAGGATATTTATAAATTTATGAAAACAATAAAATTCAGAGAATTCCATAACATATTTCAAAAGGACATATCTAAAATTAGACTATTTGTTCATCAATTCAAATAAAACCAAAAATATTTACCAAATACATCATAAGACTTACAACAACTTTATCGCCTGTTCTATTTACAAAGCTACAGGAGAAATTATTGTAACTTGTTAAATATCATCAAGAAAATGGGTAAAAAGATAACTTCCAAGTTACTCACCGATGACCACAAGGAACTCCTTTCGAGAAAGAACCCCTTCTTTACGTACAAGCTTCATAAGACGGATTTCGACCGCAAACTGACAATCAAACTGATCAGTACTATTAGATCGATATATGACTGATCGATAAACATATCTTTGGTGTATATAATATTCTAAGTAGAAAAGGGTTCACGTTTACCTTCAGGAAATTGTACATTAAACGGTTTAAAGCATTCTCCAATAGAAGCAGATGCAAATTTTCACAGTGTGTCATTTGCCATTGTTATACATCAACCATTCTAACCGTATTGATTAATGCAGTCAAATACGTTAAATCGATCAGACTTCACAGAGAAAGAAATTGAAATCATTATACCCGATCGAAAAATGGTTCCTGAATATAACAAAACTTTTTCCAACAATGAAAAATACAATGATTCTTGTAACCTTAGTATTAGTACCCAGAACTCCACGTGGAAAGCAGTAGTTCCATTGGTCTCTACAAACAACACAAAATCTGGAATCATATTTTGTGTTTATTGAAACGACCAGCAGTTAATTGTAAATACCTTCAACTTACGTGCCACCGATGTCTTTAGCAAAATCTTTCATATATCTTTTAAAGATTTGCTTTCCGAACAACCATCGAAGCTCATCTCACAAAAGCAAAGGCATGAGACAATACCTTCAACATTCACATTCACCATTCCATTATTACTCATCATAGCTTGAACCTGATAAAACGCTAAATCATATCCATAGATATCCTAACCGTTCCCAGACATATTACAATATGCCTTCTCCTGAACATGTTTCTTACTCTTTCGCAAATTAGCTAAATAACAGATTAACAGACTAGCTAATTAACAGATTGTTCACAACATATCCTACAAATACATTTCAGCCTTCGTCAGAAAATAAAAATTTAGTACACAGCGCTGGCGTGGCTGTGTGGTAAGAAGCTTGCTTCTCAACCACAAGGTACCGGGTTCAATCCCACTAGTGGAACCAAGGGAAAGTGCCTTCAATTATAGACTCGGCCGACCAAAGCCTTGTGAGTGGATTTGAAAGACAGGAACTGAAAGAAGCCCGTCGTATTTATATATATAATAATAATAATATTAGGGATAAAAATCCAAATTTACAGGAAAAAACTCAATTAAAGTCAATTTATTAAAAATTAAAATTAAATTAAGTTTCACAGTATAAAATATATAGTTTTAGAGCAAAGAACCAAAGTTCATGAACTCATCCATGAAAATCCACAGTCACATATAGAAAAATGTTGGTACGTTTACGTCCCCCTAGCTTAGCTGTTAGAGACCGATAGAATAAGTAGTAGGATTACAAAGAATAAGTCCTGCCGATTTCTTCGACTAAAACCCTTTAAGGCGGTGCTCCAGCATGGCTGCAGTCAAATGACTGAAGCAATTAAAAGAATGAAAGAATAAAATAACACAATTTCTCTCTCGCTTCAATGAAAACAAAACCAGAAAAAGAAATATAGCACGGTGCTCAACTCCATTCAGTACCATAGGCATTTATGAGAACAATAATTCCTAGTATCATGGACAGTCGCCATATTGTTTTTGTTAAGACCCCATTACTCAACTGTCATCCAGGAGCCATTCTAAACTGCATTTAAACATTTAAGTCGTATAAATTTTACAAGTCACCCATCTTTATGCATCACTAACAATGGCCTACATCTCTCTATGCGTGCAGATATCAGCTAGTATGCTTACGCATTTTTCTTTCTGTTATTTCAATCATAAAATATTTAATGTTTTTAATTCATCACCTAACTAATAGTTTTTCACCTTCACCAATATTAACGGTGCCAAATCCATCAAGGTTAACTCCATGCTAATGTGCATGAAAGCTTTGTTTAGTTTTCTTTTAACTTTAATTAGTTACCATTTTAACCAGCATCCTTCACATTTCATCTTTGCTTTATTCTAACTTGACATTCTGAAGAGTATTAACAAAAGAGTATGACCTTCAGATGAATGTGAATTGTGTCAAATACAAAATATCTCCACCGTTGTATACATCATGCACAATCTTTCTACACACGCGCGCGCGCGCATACACACACACACACACAAACACACACACACACACACACACACACACACACACACACA
>NC_068983.1:157000627-157006991 GCF_001194135.2 Octopus bimaculoides
TATATATATATATATATATCTGGTATATCTATATATATATACCGTCAAACCCACCACTAAGGAGTAAAGGGTCTTTATAGCAATGAATGCAAGATGCATTTTCGTTACGGCTGAGTCTGACATTGTAGAATTTGTCACTTCTAACAGTACTGACTAAAGACGGTGCTCTCGTGGACTGGGCGGAAACGTGAAAACGTTGCTGTCAAAAGCAGACAAATCTCTCTCCCTCTACCTCGTCTCTTTCTCTCGCTGCATATGTATGTATGTATGTATGTATATATATATATATATAGCCAGTCATACTGTCTCTTAAGACAGTAAAACATTCCCTCAATATACACAAGAGAAAAAGGCCAGGTCAGTTCCTTCTCAATTTTATTCGATTGTCAAAGAATATGTATAAGAATATGTATATGTATTTTTCCATATGTGTATTTTCATACACTGTTTTTAACACTGTTTTTAACAATTTCACCTTAATATCAGAGAATGTGTGACAATCAGTATGTGACACTACAAAGTTCATACAAAGCTTTATACTTTAAATATATTTTATCATCAAAGAAGGTATATATGCATTTTAATACTCAGACTGTTTTTTAACATTTTTTATTATTCTCAAAGACTTTTGATAATCTTTTTCTAAAAAAGTGAAACCGGTTAAGTAAATAAATATCTTTAAAAAATAAGTGCATTTTCAAACCTTCTTTCATATATATTTCCACTCGTACGGTATTCCACAACTTTACTTTATTATATATATATATATATATATATACTTTTTTTTTAATAGATAAAAAAGACACACACACCTTCATCTTCTATCTCATTCTCTCTTCACCACAACTACCTATGCTAAAATGTACCTAGAAAATAATCTTACAAAACGTTTTATATTGCATAGTAATACAACTAAATCCTGTACCTCCTAATACTTTGTACACAACACATTCAACCATAAGTGAGACATACGCATATAAAGAGTATCTCAGCTAAGTAGTCATCATCGTCTGGTAGAGCTGATGACCAGTCAAACTTCGAAGTCACTGTCACAAGGCTTTCTTGTAAAATAAAACACTATATTCTGTGTTTATATATTGAGTTCCTCCTCAGTTAATGTCCGATTGTCTTTACGTATATTTATGCATAAAGGACACACATCAATATATATATATGTATGTATATATATGTGCATGCATGCATATGTGTGTGCGTGTGTGCATGTATGCATAGATATATATATATATATATATATGTGTGTGTATATATATATGTGTGTATATATATATATATATATATATATATATATATATATATATATATATATGTATGTATGTATGTATGTATGTATGTATGTATGTATACACAATTACATCTATATGTATGTGCGT
Organism: Octopus bimaculoides; assembly: GCF_001194135.2. Taxonomy (NCBI): domain Eukaryota; kingdom Metazoa; phylum Mollusca; class Cephalopoda; order Octopoda; family Octopodidae; genus Octopus; species Octopus bimaculoides. The sequence goes on from NC_068983.1 coordinate 157,002,019, forward strand.
CTGGTGTTTGTGATTTATTTCATTCATCTCTATGGTCTAGTGATTGGTTCACATCGATGGCAATCTTGTATTTTTGTACGAAAGTTTTCCAGCCGCGATAAAAACAACGAAACATGTAATTGAAACACAGAAGATAATTATTCTACGAGATGAATATGACTGATAGGAAAAAGAACATTCATAAATCCATTTTTTTTTTCTCTATAGAAATTTTCATTAAATAACAACTTTATAGTCTGCCTATTTTGTCATGAACGTTGCTGTAAACTAACTTTATAATAATGTAATGTCATGACATTGTTCCGAAATACAAGTTTATCTAATCGACTAGAACTTACTGAAATAATTTGGTTTCTGCTTATTCCTTATTCCATACGATATTGAATACATTTTTGTTTTTGGTTTATTTGTACATGGGGTTCATGTCGGTGTGATGTAAGTTACTTTTATGACTGATCATGTGACAGTTTTCTTTATATAACAGCCATCAAACAATAGCAATAAAGATACTGAATTGATTGTATATATTTCCGTATATGCGTTTGTGTGTATACCTTTGTTGGTGTATATGCATACAAATAACATGTTATGACATCACATGCTTTTGCACCTGGTTACGAGAATATATGAGGAGATACTATTAAATTATAATGTCAACCTAAAATTGAATAAATATATATTGGTATTTCATAAATTTTCATTCTTGTCTAAGATACTTCGTTATAAACGTAATAAATTGGTTTACTTGGAGAAAGAGGAAAAGTTTAATGTTTCGCTTTTATCCTTCGTCGGGGATAAATGTTTTCTTATGTACCGAACATATATAATAGATGCAGTGAGGATGACAAAAAGACGGGAGAAAATAATGAACTATAAGAGTGAGAAAAGAGAATATATCAAAGAATAAGTGAGAGCAAAGAATACATGAGAGGGAAGAAAATAGAAAGAGGCAACATAATAACGGAAGTGGATAGATATCAGAAGACGACAGGGATATGATTATTAATAAGAATACTAGCAAACTGTGAAGCATGATGATAAATCTGGGTTGCAAGGATTGGAGAGTGTAAAGTTAAGAGAGGAAAAGAAAATTACCTCGAAACTGTTCAGTTATTTCCCGTCGACAGATCTCTGGTTCCTGTAATCCTAGCTTTTTAGGTTGTCTTTTAATTTAGACGGTCAAATGTGAGCTGTAGTCTTAGTAATGGCTAGCATGAGTATATTGTAATTTTAGTATAACATTACTATACATCTAACAATCTGACCTGCCAATGTTTGTTATTGCAGATTGAAGGAGAAGGTTGTAACAGCACTTTGAACACACCCAACTAAACACCATTTACCACAGCTGACTATTTTGAAAAATGCAGTCGGGACGTGAAGAGAATTTAGAAGCTCGCTATGCAATAGTTTTGTGTTAAACTGGGCAAAAATGCGACAGAGGCGGATGAAATGCTCTAGACTACTAATGGATTAACTTGTATGAACCGAGCATCTATTTTTCACTGGCACAGGAGGTTCGAGGTTGGTACAGAAGAGATGAGAGATGTGAGAGGAAGAGGGAGATCAGACCATCAGAGCTGACTAAGAAAATTCGCAATTTTCTGAATGAAGACAATGAGCATACAGTCTGGAGTTGATTGGAAGCTATACACAGAATTATTCATGAAGATCTAAAATGCGCAAAATTTCTGCGAAGTTTGTTTCCAGGTTGTTCAGTGACGAGCAGAATGAAAACTGCGTTGGCGATAGTAAGCAGATGGTTGAGCTCATTACCTCTAATCCAAGAGTAATTGAGTTTCTGGGTACATGTGATGAAAGATGAATCTACTGTCATTTTTCAGAGACTTAGCGATAGAATGCCCAATGGAAACATTCTGGCTCCCCCATACCTACCAAATTCAGGTAAAGCAAGTCCATCGTGAAGCTCATGGGGAGTTTCCTAATTGACAGCAAGGGCATAATTTACATCCACTGAGTTCCCTCTGGTCAGACAATCATCAAAGATTTGTGGAGGTTTTGAGAGAGTTGAGGGAGAGATTTCGTCACAAAAGGCCAGAAATATATACTATTTGCCATCATCACCGGTTAATGATATCCTTCTATTTGCCTGTACCAGGTCCATCAGTCTGCGCCTCATCCTCTTCTGCACATGACCACAGCATTCATATTTCTCAATTTTGATGTTCTTATAGATGGGGGGATCAGCATTGTCAAACTACGACAATATATAGCAGAATAGGAGCTATTTTCGCACCAAAAATTCAACCATTGCGAAAGAGTTTTAGGAGTTCCTGATGGACATGGTTAAAGACGAAGACTTTGTTTACCTTTTGATGGAGAAATCTCAAAATCGAAAATTTTGTCCCGAATCACGAAATCTAAGGTATTAGTCTTGCCTTAAAAGTATTTTAACACTGTTTACAGATTTAAATGTTTTGGGTATAAGACATGAGCAGATCCCATGAGCATTATTTTTTGAATTTCTTTCATTTTTGGATTTCCTAGTATCTGAGCTAGGTAGCAGTCAACCCCTTTTGCTATCGTTCCTAGGGCACTTATGAAACAGGTATTGCTTTAGTCTTGAGGTTCCACATTTTGCCAATTTCTATTTCAAGATCTTTATACTTACACTGTTTTTTTTGGTAGATCTTGATAAATACATTTATGTCGATTGGAACAGTCATATTAATGAGGAGGCATGATTTTTGCCCGAAATCCTTCAATATAATGTCTGGCCTATTTGCATCTGTCTTTCTGTCAGCTTGAACGGTGAAGTTCCAAAGGAGGTGATTTGTGTTCCCACCAGTTTTTATCATGGAGCAGGCTCAATATTATTATTACTATTAGCATTATTGAGTGAGAGAGTAGTACATGTCATCAAAGTGACACTAGAGTAAAATATACGAAGCCCCGTATGCCCATCATGACAACCCCTCTGATAATGGTACACCAGGCACATGCATCATGATCTATCAGGATAAACTGCGCATGACCTTGCAGATGGGGCCCATGGTAATCTAATATCAATATAAACAGCGCATGACCTTGCAGGTGGAGCCCAGTTTGAATTTTATTCAGGTCGAGTAGCCAACCCAAAATGTCCCTGAATAAGGGTTGTTTAAGGATGTTGAACAAAACACCCATGTTTCCAATCCTGAAATCAATTGATGTGTAATTGAACCTTTTTATGAGTCTTCGTTTGTTTTCTCGAATTCGGCGCGTGTTTATTGTGATATTTTAAGGTAGTTTAGAGAAATTTGGAGTCTTCATTCAGCATGCGGCTTGGGTTGTATACGTACTCACGTTCCCTGAATATAAATTTATAAATTTATTATTATCATTATTATTATTATTAATATTATTCAGTAGTCTTTTATTATTATTTGTTTTGACTCAGGTTCGGGCTTATTCGTGGTATGATTTATATGGGTAGCGGGTTACTACCTGTGACATTAGGTATCCACAAGTTTTCAGCAGACAGTCAAGTGCTTAGAGCCCTCCTGTTAATTCTTGCTGTCCCTATGAGACAAACTATAGGAGCTCTACAAGGCATTCAATTCCAATCTCCTTCAGCAATTTGTCTATATTTAGGCGTACTCTTCTCAACGCACCAATTATTAGAGGCACGACCTTCGCAGTTTTCATAGTCCAATTTCTTCCTATTTCAAATTGTGAGGGATTGTATAGTTTGTGGGGTTTCTTTTTTCTTTTTCTTTACGATCCTCGAATCAAGCGGGCATGATGGCTCAATTACTAAACAACTTCGCTTTTCCTTATCTATAATTTTTATGCCCGGTCTATTATTTTCTAACTTCTTGTCTGCTTGAATAGGAAAGTCCCACAAAATCTTACATTTCTCCGACTCCAGTACCCTTTCGACTCGTTGATTGTACCCTGTGTTTCCAGCTTCAAATCCCTATTTTTGACAAAGTTTCAAGTATAAAACTTTTACAACCTGGTCGTGCCTCCATTTCTTATATTCTTCTTGTGCCAACTTGGGGCATTCTACCGCTATGTTTGCCACTATCTCGTTCCAAGTTCAACAGGCTCTACATTTTTCTCTCCATATATATTATTTCTCAAGTTGTTTGTTTTTATTGCTTGAACTTCGGCTGCTACAATTAGGCTCTCTGCTTCTTTTTTCAATTGCCCTTTCTTTTAACCAAGCCCAGGATTTTGTTCCACATACATCCTCGGTGACTTTCCAATCTTGGCCATGTCAAGGTTCCTTTTTGATCTGTCTGAGGTGCTGTCTTTGAATTTCAGTCTTGTCCTTCTCTCCTATTATGCACTTTATCAACTGTTCTTTATTTACTCTCTTTAGTAGTTTTCTGTGCTGTTTTTCTGTACTACTACTACAGATTTCTGTGCCTCTCAACAAATGACTATGATGCACTCCCACTATTTCTGCTCCTGATCAGAGATGTACATATTGTCAGCCACTAAGGGACATACCCAAATTGTTAAGGTCAAGCAATTAACAAGCAAATCTGTGGTACTGAGCAGAATATTTTGTGTAGCCCATTTTTACACCAAGACAAAGCATGTACATAACACTTCCAATCGGTTAAGATCAGAAACTATGAGAGCCAGTACCTGGTACTGCATCAGGGCATTTATTATTATAAGTGACAGTTCTATGGGAACACAATTCCGATTTCCTTTAAATTCCTCTTGATGCCTTCTGATACGGTCCCGAAGGACCCAACAATAATTGGCACTATCTTCACCTTCAGTTTTCATAGCCGGGTTATTTATTTCATTCATTCATTCATTCATTCATTCATTCATTCTTCTTCTTCTTCTTCTTCTTCTTCTTCTTCTTCTTCTTCTTCTTCTTCTTCTTCTTCTTCTTTTCCTCCTCCTCCTCCTCCTTCTTCTACTTCTTCTTCTTCTTCTTCTTCTTCTTCTTATTATTATTATTATTATTATTATTATTATTATTATTATTATTATTATTATTATTCAGT
>NC_068983.1:157007001-157010172 GCF_001194135.2 Octopus bimaculoides
TTTTATAACGTGCTTTCACTTCAGTACTGAGCGCAGCTCTGTGTGCCTTGGGTATGTGCTGTGGTTTGCTGCGATGCTCTTATGGTTACTGTATTGAAAGTGTTTTGCGTAGGATGTGTGCAGTGCCCAGTAGTGCAATTTTCTGAATGTTATATATACTTGTAAGTCCTAGTGTTTTTGTTATGTATTTGTCTGAATATTTTTTTATTATACCAAAGGCGCCTACTATAATAGGAATTTTTTCTCTTTTTAGATTCCACATTCGAGTTACCTCTATTTCCAGGTCTTTGTATTTTGAAGGTTTCTCCATTTCTTTTAGGGAAACGTTGCTATCTGCTGATTATTATTATTATTATTATTATTATTATTATTATTATTATTATTATTATTACTATTATTATCATCATTATTATATGATAAAAACTAACAGCTTATTTTGATGGGTATGATGGATAGTCTCTAAAGTGACACTTGTTTACTGGTCATGCTTTAAGAACCCTGCGGACAATTCTTGCAGTTCTAAGCAATGCTGATTTTTGTAGGTGGTCTGCCTCCCCATTTGTATCAATCTTTTTGAGCAACGCTGGTAGTTGAGTGCTGATACTTCCAAGTGCACCAATTACCATTGGTATCACGTCTACTTTCTTCATTGACCACAAACGTCGTATTTCCCACTTCAAATCTTCATAGTTGTTATTTTATCTTCTTTCTCTTTGAACCTGTTGTCACCAGGACATGCTATGCAGATTATCATGCATGTTTATTTTTTATTCACCACAACAATGTCATGTTTTCTATGTCTGGTCAGGTGACCGCACTAAATCATTGCATCCCACAATGCATCTCATTCTCGGTTACTCCTTCTAGGGTTTTCTCATACCATGTGATTTCCACAGAGCTCCCAATGGATCATTGTTGTCATATTGTCATGTCTTTTGTAATCGCGTTGTGCCAATTTCAGACATTCGCTAACAATGTTCCCATACCGTTTCACCCCTCTCACCACACATTTTTCATTTTTCGCTGTCCGTAGTGTTGTCTATTTTGCACTTCACATTGTTGGTACTTAACGCTTGTTCTTGAGCTGTACATATAATTGCTTTTGTCTGTATCTTCAGGTCACTCCTCCTAATCCATAGCCACCAGTCTTCTGTATCTGTCTGGCGTTCGTACCTCTTGCAAACTGCCTGAAATTTTAGATGAGGTAGCCCTTACTACAATAGAGCTCTGGTCAATAGTAACTTGAAAAAGACCTCATACACCCTAACCCAAGCAAGAGTCCGGCCTAAAATATACCTCGGAAAGTTATATTATTCACTCAGACCTACTTTTTCTTAAGTGTTAGGACGAAGGTGTGTAAAAAATTCCTAGCTCTCATACATAAGCATTTTCCCAAAATCCTTAGATATAGAAACATTTTATTAGAGGCTCTATGAGGGTTGCCCACAGTTGCGGTCCTGATATGAAAAGCATTATTTCATCTATGCCAATGCAAAACTCACTCCAGACTGCAACTTTTGGAATCCAGATACATATCTACTAGATTAGGTATGTATGGTTAACTCAGTAGTCTATGAAGTGAGGTTACCACTGTTTTGACAATTAAGGGCATTCACAACACTTGTAGGAGAAAGGTAACGTAATATTTTATGAGTCTTTAAAGAAAGATAGAAGTAATCGGTTCTAATCTCTCTTTAGGTTGCGGAATTTCCTGTTTAAACCACCTATTCAGTTTTCGCACCGAAGCTAAATAACATGTGGAAGAACAAAACAAATTTCACAGCAAAGGAAAAGTGATATAGTAAATTGCAATTATATAAAACAACAATGAACAATGCTGCACATGCCCCAGGAATTGAATAATAATAATAATAATAATAATAATAATAATAATAATAATAATAATAATAATAATAATAATAATAATAATAATAATGAGAATAATGGTTTCTGATTTAGACAGCAATATTGAGGGGAGGGAAATTAGTGGGTATCTCGACCCCAGTACTTGACTGATGCTTTTAATAATAATGATAATGGCGATAATGATGATGATGATGATGATGATGATGATGATGACGACAATAATAATAATAATAATAATAATAATAATAATAATAATAATAATAATAATAAAGATGCCGATGGCGACTGCGGAGATCAGATGATAATGCTGCTGCTGATGGTGGTGATGGCGATAGTGGTGATGCTGATGTTGGTGATGCTGATGGTGGCGATGCTGATGGTCGTGATGGTGATGGTGGTGATGCAGATATTAACGATAATGATGCTGACGATGAAGCAATAAGGAAAATTCTGAAGGAAACAATACAAAAAAAAGTTAATGAAAAAGAATAGAAAAGAATTGAATTATTGCATTTTTCTAGAAATAAATAAAAAAAAACTGCCTAAATGAAACAAAAGTTGTCGCAATTTACACTTTAAAAAATTAAAAGTAAAATATAGGAAAGAGAAAAATTACAAGAAATATTTATTTGCATGAGAAAAACAACTTTAAATAAACTAGCTAAGAAGAAAATAAAAAAGTAAAGAAATTGACTTGACTAATTCTATTATCAATTTTGTCTTAGCAATCAGTTAGCTTTAAAAAATACAGTTAAACAGTTCAGCTTGCTTGCTATTTTAGCCAATTCTCTGACAAGTGCTGTCACTATGAATGAAATACAATCGGGTTTTAATAGGGCAGCCATTTTGTTCAATCTATTTTTTATAATTATTTCCTTTTTCACTTGATTCATTATCATCATCATCATCATCATCGTCGTCATTATCTAAAACGACAACCTTATAACCATTCATTTCTCAGCCTTGTAGAATTTCGGAAAACCTGCGTTACAGTATTTTCATATGGCGTCATCATATGTACGTTGACTCACCCTCCTAAGACTAATCTTATTTTTCCTGAAATTTCCTTATCTATCAGTACGAATGGAAATTCTTACTTTTTCCACATAAGACAGAAATCAGTAGTAGTAGTAGTAGTAGTAGTAGTAGTAGTAGTAGTAGTAGTAGTAAGGAGGCGAGCTGGCAGAATAATTAATTCTCTCCATATATATTATTTCTCAAGTTGTTTGTTTTTATTGCTTGAACTTCGGCTGCTACAATTAGGCTCTCTGTTTCTTTTTTCAATTGCCCTTTCTTTTAACCAAG